>NC_050581.1:119326734-119626734 GCF_011100635.1 Trichosurus vulpecula | reverse complement strand
TGTAGCTAATAATAGCATCTCCCTGCCAGGGTTGTTGTGAGGGCCAAATGAAATAACATTTGTAAAAGTGCTGGGTACAGTGCCTGGCACCTAGTAGGTGCCATATACATACTTATTCCCTACCCTGCCCCACTTGAGTTCAGATCTTGCCTTCAGACACTCCCTAGCTGGGAATGACTCTATGCGAGTCAGTTACCCTCTCTGCCTCAGTTTCCTCAACTGTAAAATAGGGATGATAATAACACCTACCTCACAGGGGGTTTTGTGAGTATTAAATGAAACATTCATAAAGTGCTTTGCAAACCTTAAAGTGCTATGAAGGGTGTCTCAAGAGTCTTGATGCAGTAGCTTAAAATTGCCCTAAGACCTTTGGGACATGCTGTACAAATGCTAAAAAATGTTATTAATTATCATCATATTGATTTGCTTGTCTCCCCTGATGTAATGTAAGGTCCATGAGACCAGGGACTATTTTGCTTTGTCTCTTTATCTCCAGCATGTAGCATAATGTTTCGGGCACGTAGTAGGCACTTAATAAATGCTGATTGATTAAGGGATTGGTTGATAGGGATCTGAAATTTAGAGGATGTTGAACTTGGTAGATTTAATATATAAAAATTTAATGTGATTTAATACTCCTTCAACACTATAGAAGCTACCATAATGACTAATTCTCCCTTCTGGCAAAATTGAGTTTCTGTTAATTATTTCTTGTATTATTTTCTTTAAAGATGAAAATTTATGATATACTTTGTTTTTTAATCCTATATTCTACCTATACTTTACACTGTTTCTCTCCCTCTACTCCTTCTCAGAGTCAGCCATCTCTTAAAATTAAATTATAAAGAAGAATGAAAAAATTATTAAAAAAATTATTTTAAAAAGAATGAAAAAGACAGTTCAAAAAGACTAGCCAACACGTTAAAAAAAAAAAAAGCAGGACATCATACATAGCGTTCTACACCTATGGTCCTCTACTTCCACAAAGAACCAGTGGTGAAGGGCTTCTCATACATTTTCTTTAGGGCCAAGTTTGATTGCTATAAATTTGTGTCACTCAGTTTTGTATCATTTATTTTGTGGCTGTTGTTCCCTTGATTTATATTGCCTTAGATAGTGTTTTCCTGGTTCTGTTTACTTCACTTTGCATCAGTTTATATAAATCTTCCCATGCTTCTCTGAATTCTTTAAATTCATCATTTCTACAGCTCATTAGTTCTGCGACGTTCATGTGTCATAGATTGTTTAGCCATTCCCCAATCAATGGATATCTACTTTGTGTACAGGTCTTTGCTATCACCAAGAATTTTACTATAAATACTTTAGTGTATATGGGTCCTTTTTAAAAAACCATTAACCCCATTGGAACATAGGCCTAATAACAGAATTTCTATAGCAAAAGGAATGAACATTTTAGTCACTTTTTTGCATAATTATTTTATTGTTTTCACATCATGAATATCAAAGTTGATTCTCTGCTGCTTGCCCCAGATGAAAATTACATGCTGCTTACTAAGGATGTCAAAATTGCTAGTTATGGCACTGCAGAAGGTCAGAAATGAGAGGGATATTAGAAAATAGAACTGAGCATGGTAAGTCTGGGACAGACTTTAGATTTTGAGCTAGGAAGGACACTAGAGATCATCCAATGAAGTTGAGAAATTTGAGTTGTTGTTGAATGCTTGAATGAATGAGTGAAAAAGCATTTATTAATGATTTATTGAGCATCTATTTGCCACTTTTCAAGCACTGTGCTAAATGCTAAGGATAAAAGTGAGACTAACCCTCTCCTCAAAGAGCTTATTATATTCTAGTGGGAGAGACAACACATAGAGGGGGAGCGTAGCTTCAGGGCAGATGTTAGGATGGCAAAGGCTAACAAGGCTATAAGGCCCAGCTGGCCAGAAGTGATATCACCAGGGTAAATTCAAGGATCAGTAGTCCAGAGAGCTCAGGAATAGAAAAGATGGTAAGGTGAGGCCAAGGGGTCCAGAGAGTAACCTCCATGACCAAGTCAGTATAATTGATCACCGAATTGTGATTCACTCAATCTGGATCCAAGGCCTCTTAATGGACATGACTGCCCTAAGGCCAGGGGGCTGGAGGGTCCTGGGACAGTGACCATAAGGAAGGCCTAGAAGGAACAAAAGATCAACATGAAACAGAAGCTCTGGACTTCCTCCTGCAAGCATAGAGATGGGTGGGGGAGAGTGATGAAAGGATAGGGGGCAAGATTGGCACCCAACATGGAGGGGTAAAGAAGGAGAAGCTTCAAGGTTGGAGAGGAGGGAGAATAGAGGAGTGCAAGATGGGAGCATTTCTCGTTACTCATCCCTCTACTGCAATCTTGTTTTTTCAAGTCATTGTGGCTGAAATGTAGCTGTCAAAGAAATAATCATGCAAGTATAGACCAATACTGGGGATTGCTGAGACATGCTTACCTAGAATAGCTTGAAATATTTCTCATTGTGATTTTTAAAATGCATAATTTTCCTTTAGCAGATATTTAAGCCAGGCTTAATCTCCCTTTTTGGAGAACCCAGAGGAGGCAGTGTTTGTCTTTTCCTCATTTGCTCCAGATTTCAAATACCATAACTATCCACAGCTCACACAGAATCTCTAGGTCACATGAATGATTCCACTATTGGGCAGATATCCCAAGGAGGTCATTGACAAAGTGAAAGGCTCCCTATTCACCAAAATATTTATAGCAGCATTTTTTGTGGCTCCAAAGAGCTAGTAGCAAAGTAGATGTCCATTGATCAGGGAATGGCTGAATAAATTGTGGTCCATGAATGTAAAGAAATATTACTGTGCTGGAAGAAATGATGAACACGATGAACCCAGAGAAGCTTGGAAAGATCCATATGAACTGATGCAGGGTGAAGTCATCAGAGCCAGGAAAATAATATACTCAGTGACTATCACAATGAAAATGAAAAGAACAACAACCACGGAGCAATTAAAATTGAATGCTGTAGATATGAGAGAATACCCCCAACCCACCCCTTCTCAAAGGTGGTTGTCCACAGGGATTTTACATTACATATGGTTTTGGAATTTTTCAAAGGATTGATTGATTGTGCCAATTTTTTCCTCTTCCTCCTCCTCTTCCTCCTTCCTCCTCTTCCTCCTCCTCTGCCTCCTCTTTCTTTAAAAAATTTCACTTGTTATACAAGATGGCTCTTTGGGAGGGGGAGGAGGAAGGATACTGGGGAAAACTATGATCAGGTGAAAAACAAAAGATATCAATAAAAATTTAATGCTATAAAATAATAAAGAATGAGCTTGGCCCCAAATGAGGGATGTAAAGAGATACGACCTCCACTCCTTTTCAGTGGTCAGGGTGTATAGGTATGGAACATTGTGTATAAAGTCAGATTTTTATGTATTGTTTAGTTTTACTATTTTTTTCTCTTCTAAAAAAAAGCTTTGTCAAGATTTTTTAAAAGATCTTTTGTCAATTTTTCCCTGGAAGAGAGGAAAAGGAGAGGGATATTGGGGGAAATCCCAATGACATCAAAATGAAAGATATAAATTAAAATAACTTTTTAAAAAATCAAATAATGTTCATGATGGTCATATATTCAATAAATGTTTGCCCTTAACAAGGTCAATTCCCAGGGCGTATATTCTAATGAAGTGCGCTGGACATACTTATGTTGCTTTGAATAGTGCTTTGTACATAGTAGGCACTTAGTAAATGTTTGTCAGATGGATTTGAACTCAGGTCTTCCTGACTTCAAGAATAGCTAATTCTTTCCACTTATGATACCACATTTCCTCTGAAGAAGGAGTAAGCAATTTGCCAAAGAGAAAAAAGAGAGTAGCACGTAGTGCCAGAATTGGTTTTGAACTCAGATCTTGTGGCTTGAGACACTGCTGGGTGGACTGGGGATCAAAAGACATGGGCTTAAATCCCAGGTCTGCTTTCTAGTCTCAGTGTGACCTTAGGCAAACCCCTTCCCCTCTGGCATTGGATTAGATCATCTTGAGGGTGCCTACCCTCTCTGACATTGTGTTCTGAGACCTCTCCCAGCTCTACCAATCCATGCACCATGGCCCCTTTCCACTCTGACATTCTGTGATCTATGGAACGCTTCCCACCAGTCTGGATTGGTCCCACCAAGTGCTTTGAATTAAGTTCATTCATCCAGATGGCAACCCCAGGATGCCCCTTGCTCAAAAGGGGTGCCTAGAACTGAGCACAGTACTCCAGATGTTGCCTGACTTGGGCAGAGGACAGCACGACCACCAGCTTCCTTGTTCTAGACTCTGCTTCTGTGGATACAGCCCAAGATTGCATGATGGGAATTCCCTACTAACCAGAATATGGTTGTCACCAGTGGGCTATCTTGCCATCCAGGACAGAGAAAGATGGATTGCCTTTTTACAAGCTTATTTTCATTCAGGGACAATTTCTTTCTTTTTTGGACAAATTTTTAAATCTTCTGTATTTATCAACCTTATCTTCCTTGTAATACCCTTCTATTTACAGACACCTGGGGCTCGATATTTATATATACCTTTAAATTGGCACTTATCCAGTCTCTGGGCTTAGGATTTACCCACACTCTGGGTACAATATTTACCCACACCCTGGGCTCATTATTTACCCATGATCTGGGCTCAGTATTTCTATACTTATACCCTGGAATTAGTATTTGCCCACACCCTGGGTACAGTATGTATCCTCACCTTGGGCTCAATATGTGTGTGTGTATATGTACACACACACACACACACACACACACACACACATATGTATATATATAAACACATATATGTATTTATGTATGTATATATATTCCAGGGTGTATACACATACACACACATGTATAATCCCCATTTTACAGTTGGGGAAATTGAGGCAAATATAAGTTAAAGTGCCTTGCCCAGAGTCACCCGACTAGTAAGTGTATAAGCTGGATTTGAACACTGGTCTTTCTGACTCCGTACCACCTAGCTGGCTCACACCTTCTTCCTCTAAAGGTTAAGTGCAGAGAAGGACCATGTTTTTGCCTCTCTTTGTATCCCTAACACTTCGCAGAGTGCTTGGTAAATATCAGGTGCTTAATAACTATTGACCGACTGACTGACTGATGTTGATCCTGGCTGGCTGTAACCTCAGGAAAGGCTCTTTCCGTCACTGGGGGTCAGTTTTCTTATTTGTAAAATAAAAGGGAAAAGTACGTGATCTCTAAGGACTCTCCCAGATTTGACATTCTGTGATTCTGGATCTGCACCTGTGGGATTCGAAGACAGCGGCTTGTACCTCGCCCCGACCTCGGCCCTGAGGATCCTCTTATTAACATCCCCTCCTCTGTGTCCACTGGCTTCCATCCACTACTTCAAATGGTCCTCACAACATTCCTGTTCTTATCTCCATTTTATAGATAAGGAAACCGAGTCTCCGAGACGAGAAGAAACTGGTCTAAAGTCACACAGTGAGTCAGGGGCACAGCTGAGGTGAGGAGCTGGGCTCCCCATGACCAGTCCTGTGTTTGGCTTTCTATTCCCTTCTATCCCTAGAGACCGTGCTGATTTCCTCTCTGTTTTCCCAGGTGTGTCGTCTGTTACAGGCAAGAGAACTGAGAGTTTATCAGGTTCAGACTTAGAATAAGAAATGTGAAATCGTGGATTTTCTCATCTGGAAGAGCCAGTAGAACATAGAATGTAAAATCTAGGTAAGAACTAGGAGAGACGTCAGTGGCAGGTAGAAGGAATATTGGAGTCAAGGAAATCTCGGTTCAAATTTCACCTGGGACCCTTGTTAGCCATATAACCCTGGCCATGTCTATTATGCCTCAGTTTCCTCATCTGTAAAAGAATCGCAGTAAAGATCTAATGAAATCATGCATACAAACTATTTGCAAACCACAAAGTGCTATATAAATGACAGCTATCATGAGTTACTGGTGTTGTACAGATGAGGAAACAGAGAGGGGACAGACCTGGCCTAAAGACAAATGGGAAGTTAGGGGTGGAATTGGCTTAAAACCCAGGGATCCTTGACTCCCAGATCAGTTGGTTTTTCTCCCCTCACTACACTGAATTTTCAAGCAAGTACACACCCCACCCTATGTCTCCATCCCTCCCCTCCCTGGGAAGGGGAAAGACATCACTTCAGATGGTTTGCTATAAGAAGTTCACCTGACTGTGGCTAAGGCGACGGGGTCACTTTTGCTCCAGCTCACAGCAGTCCCTGTGAGACGGGGCCCTGCCCTCCAAAGATTCACATACACGCAAACACGTGCATATATGATATTGTATAAATTATTTGGTGAGTGAGAGGTGGTTAATAACTAGAGGGAACAGGAAAAACTGCCTGTAGGGGAAGCAATTAGCCGACTAAGCCAGAAGTGAGGGTGAGAAGAGAGCACATTCCACCTACAAAGCACAGCCCTGTTCAAATGCGCAGTGAAAGAAGAAGGAACGTCAAGTACAGAGTATAAGTAGGCCACTTTGGCTGAAACTTAAGAGTATATAATAGGTAACAATGTGAAATAAACTCAGAAAAGTAGGCTGGTACCAGCCTATGAAGTCAATAATAGGCCATAGTCAATAAACCTTTATTAAACACCTACTATGTGCCAGACATTGTGCTAAGCATTGGGAATATAAATAAGAAAAAGAAAGACAGTCTCCGCCCACAAGGAGCTTACTGTCTAAGGGGGGAAGAAAATGCACCAAAAGAAATTGAAGATGGGGGGAGGGGAGAAGGGGCTGCCAGGGATACCCCAAGTTGTGGAGTCAAAACCAAGCAGAGCTGCCAGTGGAAAATGAGGGGCTTTAAATGCTAGGTCATAGTTTATCCTAGAGACAATAGGGAATCATTGGAGTTCCATGAGCAGAGGAGTTACATGGTCACACATGTACCATAAGATTACTTTGGCCGCTGTGGGGGGGAATGGAATTGGAGAAGGACAGGCTGGAAGCCTAGAAAGAAGAGATGATGACCTGAGCAAATGTGCTGACAATGTGATTAGGGAAAAGAAGACAGGTGTTAAGGTGAAATACGCAAGACATGGTATTGATTGGCTATGGGGAGTGAGAAACAAGGAAGACTCCAAGGCTTTTAGCCTGGGTGGCTGGAAGGATGGTGGTATCTTCAGTACAGATAGGGAAGTTTGGAGAGGGATGAATGGGGGGAGGGGAGAGAGATAATGAATTCCATTTTTAAACATGTTTAATTTGAGCTGTCTGTGGGCCATCCAGTTAGAGATATCCGGCAAGCAGTTTGTGGTACAATTCTGAAGCTCAGGAGAGAGTTTAGGACTGAATATATAGATCTCGTAGTTTTCTGTATAAAGATGGTAATTGGACCCACAGGGGCTGATGAGATTATACCATAAAAGATAAGAGAGACAGACAGACACAGAGAGAGAGAGAGAGAGAGAGAGGAAAGAAAGAAGGAGGGAGGGAGGGGAAGAGGAAGTAAGGAGAGAGGAAGAAGAAAGAAAGGGGAAGAGAGAAAAGAGGGCCCTGGATAGAAATTGTGGGGCAAAGATGCCCATGAAATTTAGGGAGTTTGCAAAAGGCCCAGTTTGGGCTGAGGAGACCACTTTAAGCTGTCTTTAACTGTCTAAATCTTCCTGTTGTTCTGTATTTGCTCTTCCCCATGGAAATAACAGCCCAAAAGTCCACTTCCTTGTCATCCTCTTGTTTTGCAAATCAGGAAACAGAGTCGCCCGGTGGGGAATGACTTGCCCAAGGTCAAAGGGAAGGAAATTGTAGACCCAAGATTTGGGAGGCAGGGCTCTTTCCGCTGCTCCTTGACACAAAAGAAGAAAGATGCAGGTCAGAGGCTTCTGTGCTAAAAAGGACCCTGGAGATCATCTAGTCCTCATTTAACAAGGGAAGACACTAGAGCCCAGAACAATGGCAGCTAACATGGATAAAGCTCTTTACACACATCACTCCTTCGAACCTTACAGTAACCCTGGGAGACAGGTAATGAAGATATTATTATCTCCAATTTCTAGCCAAGGAAATTGACTCAAAGAGGTTAATCAATTTGTCTAGGGTCCCACAGCTAATACAAGCAGGATTTGAACCCAGGTCTTTCTGGTTCCAAGGAGGCATGACAAGTTCCTGTTTTCCAACCTCCACAGAGCCCTCACCACTGCAAGGCAATCCTTTCATTCTTTTTAAATTCTTTCTTCTTTCCCCACAGTCGCTATTTTCTCTCCTCAAGCCACTTAAACTTCCTCTTCTCCTCTCGATAGAGGACCTTGTCTCATGCTTTACCAATAGACCACTGAGGGCCTGACAGATGCTTTGAGCAGGCGTGGATGCTGGAGTTAGGCACCAGGGAGTGGTGATGGTGGGAGAGGAAGGCTGAGGGGACCAAGTGATTGAAGGCCAGGAGCAACTGATAAGGACCTGAAAAGAGAGAGGCCTGGGAATCTTGGACCAGGGCTTAAAGATGAACAAGAGGGGTTTAGTATAATTAAAGGAATAAGACTTGAGGTGAAAGGCCAGAGTCCCAGAAAGCTTTGTCCTCTGGGGTCAGGCAAAAGAAATCTCTCTTCTATATGATAGTCCTCCAAGGCTAGGGGGCTCAGTGGATAGAGCACTGAACTCGGAGTCAGGAAGACCTGCGTTTGAATTCCACCTCAGACATTTACCAGCTATGTGACTGGCAAGTTGACTAAACCTTCTGTGCCTCCATTTCTTCATCTGTAAAATGAGGGCGTTGGTCTTGATGACTCTGAATATACTCATATCCTCCGGAAGCAGGTGTGTGCTGGTAAATATTTAACAATCATCCCTCCAGGGGGGAGAGAAATGTAAGCAGAGCACACTTTAAATTTAATCTGACTACTAGTATTTTCTCTACCACTTTCTTGAGTCTAGAATGACTCTAGACAATCAATGAGCCTTGATTTGTAGTGTTTGCCAATATCCGAGGTGGAAATGCTCACACAAGAGGTTTAACAATCTTCTCTTTCCAGTTGGTTCAAGCTGGCCCCAGAATACCCCTGCCCCTAAGTCTTCTCCAGCTCAGCGTCTTCTGTTCTATTAACCAATTCTCCTAGGATGTCGACTCAAGGCCTTTCAGCATCCTGGTCATTCTGCTCTGGACACTTTCTGGGTCTCTTCCCAAAATACGCAGAACTAAATGAAATTCAACAGATGGAATCTGCCCAGCATAGAGAAATTTAGGACGTTCTCAGTCCCACACACTCTGTGTCTCCAAATGAGAAAAGAGGAAGCATATGTTGGGTGATTCAAAGCACCGTGGCCACCATGACCACCATCTCCACACAGTCCCAGATGGAGACAGCCCAGGATGCTAAACTTGAGAGCCTCAGGAAGAGCCGGGCTCACAGTCCAGGGCCAAATAGTCTAATATCAGAAAATGACTTGATTTTCTCAGTGGAAACAACATGAAAGAGGAAACAGCGCCACCTGCTTTGCTTCGTGAGACCTTTCCATCTGACTTACAGCTACCTGTATGGCACATAGTAGGTGCTTAATAAATGTTTACTGGACGTTGTCTTCCCCCATTAGAGCTTAAGCTCCTTGAGAGCGGAGCAGAGACTCTTACTTTTTTTTTTTCCTATTTGTATTCCTAGCTTAGTTTGGGGATAATCACTTGCATACAGCAAGTGATTAGTAAGTACTTCATCCATTCATTCAAATGTTGCCTAAACTCTCATTAGGGGCAGATAGGTGGCAAAATGAATAGAGTACAGGACCTCGAATCAAGAAGGCTCATCTTTCCACGTTCAAATCTAGCCTCAGACACTGTGTGACCCTGGACAAGTCACTTAATCCTGTTTGCCTCAGTTTCCACATCTGTAAAATGAACTGGAGAAGGAAATGGCAAACCACTCCAGGACTTCTGCCAAAAAAACCCCAAATGGGGTCACAAAGAGTTAGACACGAAAACGACAAAATAGCAACAAATTGTTTCATTTTTGGCTTTTGTAACCACAGCACCTAGCACTGTGTCTGGCATACAGTAGGTGCCTACTAAATGCTTATTAATCGATTGACTGCTATGTGACACTTTTGACTCATGGTTAGCTTGCAACTCATTAAACCCAGATCTTACTGAGATGAACTGCTGTCCAGCCACACTCCCTAGGGTAGGTTCTTCTAAAGGCTGCATCCTGGTACTGGGATATAGTTTGTCCTGAGTTAGGGGTTGGTGAGGTGGGGGGCAGCGGGGGTGGGGTGGGGTGGGGCAGGGAGGATGACGGATAGGAGACAGGCCAGGCAGGTCTCCCCTCTCCCAGCCCCTGCAGCGGTTTCAGCTCAGGCTAAAGATCCTGGATCCTGGCTGAGCCATGCAGTGTGGTTAACATGAGCACATTATCCCAGGCCTGGGGATAGAGACAATATGGGGTGACGGGAAGGGTTTTTATAGCCCTCCGGGCAAGGGCCACACACTGAGCCTGGGGCAAATAGCGTGAAGCAGAGTTTGATTTGAGAGGGGAGGGAGGAGAGAGGAGGAGAGCCAGAGCTTCAAAGGCACCAGTCTGTACCGGAGACTGTCGAGCACAGGAGAGGAGGGGGCGGCAGGGAAGAAGCTTCCCTTCAGCCTGTCACCCGGTAGCACCCTATTTTAACTGATTCTTGGTGTTGAAACGATTGGAAGACTTGGGTGCTGTTAGCACCCTCTACATGTGGCACCCTGGGCAAAGGCCTGATTGCACCACCTTGGTTCTGGCTCCAGTCTTTCGGCCCTCTCCAAGATGTCCCAGCCTTGTTCAGTGACTGGGATGGGACGGAACTTCACCCCACCTTCCAGACCAAATTCACAAACCAGAAGGGGGTCCATCCCGTTAGGCATGGAGCCCCTGCTTTTCTCCCCTCCCCTCCCTGAGTCTCTCTGACCATGAGCCTTCAAGGGAAAAATAGGGAGCCAGAGGGCGAAAGGAAGTGGCTGGGGGAGGGAAAAGGTCCCCTCCCCCTCCCCCCTCTCCTCCTCTTCTCTCTCCCCTCTCCCCCTTCCACTCTGCTGTAGGGACAAAGGCTCCAGACTAGGACCTGTGTGGATCTTGCCTTTTCATGTAGAGTCATAAATATTTATCAAGAAAATGGGGCGAGTGACTAGAGGCGGGTGGGGGGGGGCGCAGACTGGGGGAAGGCGGGAGAGCAAAGATGCGGGAGGATTAAAGCAAAATCCTGCCCGTAATGAAAGCAGCTGCCTGAGAACAGGGACAAGGGGAGGCTGTGTTTGCCTTCGAATCCTGTGCACGGGAGAGGGTCGGACAGACAAACTGCAGGCTCCAGGATACATCCTGGGAGCTGACTCGGGATCCTGAGGGCCCCAGCTTCCCCTCCCAGCAAAGCCCCACTTGGAGGGAAGCAGGGTTAAGTCTGAGGAAGGGCCGACCCGCACTCTCACCCTACAGCAGCCAATCCCGCCTGTCCATCTTCCCCGGCCCTCCCCTGACAAGCCATTCTCTCTGACTGGTCCTAACTGTCCTCTCTGACACTCTCCTAACGAGCTCCACGCCGATCATCCCCTAATCAGCCGGCCTTCCTCACAATCCTTCCCCAATTCTCCCTCTCTCTCAGAGGATGGCTGGTTCATTAGGAGACTGTCTAGAACAGTGGTGTCAAACTCAGAAATGAGAGGCATTGAACTGGACCGAAGGATCCCTGTGGGCCTTAGAAAAGGCCTTTGAGCCACTTAGAAAAACGCATTAGCGTAGTATCTGTATCCTACTGCATTTTCACTTGTTTTGTTAAATGTTTCCCAATTACATTTTAATCTGGTTGGGGCAGCAGCCCCAGGCTGTGTCTTTGACACCTCTGGTCTCAGTGGTTTGACACCTTCTTATTTATTGTACAAAGAATCAAGGGATGAAGGGGCCCCAGGAACCTTCAACCTCATCCCACCCAATTCTCCAAGAGAAAGGGAAATGACCTACCCAAAGTCATACATCCAGTACATGGCAGAGCCAGGCCTCAGGCTGACTCCAGATCCAGTGGTCTTTCCCACATGCCACCATTCCCTCCCTTTCTCCAGACTCCAGATTTTGTCCAATCTTCTAATCAGGCTAAGTGCTTAGGAGGCCGGCATTGTAGGAGCCCCATCATGGAAGGGAGACTACTGGTTCTCACACAAACCCATGCACCGCACGTTCACATACAAGACCCCACGCTACTACACAATACAATATACATTCATTAGGCACCTTCAGTATACAGGGTCCTATATTACCTGCTGCTGGGGGAGAGACAAAGTTTAGATGAGCTGGGTCATTGCTTTCATGGGGCTCACAGTCTAGATGGAGTACAAAACACAAATATAGATAATTATATAAGTAATATTGCATGATAAGTAATTCATAGAGGGGCAAAGCGGTATATGGGGTCAGAGGGATGAGAAGATCATAGATTAAGAGCTAGAGGGGACCCATATCAGCCAATCCTCTCATTTTACAGAGGAGGAAACTGAGGTCAGCCCCATAGAAGTGAAATGATTCATTTGCTCAAGGTCACAGAAGTCAAAAGGTAGGATTCAAACCCAGGTCCTCTGACTGCAAAGCCTCTTTTCGCTGAATCGCTTTGAGAAGGTTATTACCACAGGGAGGGATCAGGGAAGGCTTCCTAATGAAAGTGACGTTTGACTTGGGCTTTAAAGAATGGACCAGAATCGAGGGGAGAAAAAAAGTGGAAGGAAAGACAGTGAAGGCACAGAGCACAGCCTGAGCAAAGGCATGGAGGTGGGAGAACAGGGGGCACATCTAGCAGGGTGGCATAAGGCAAGGAGTTGTTAAATTTTCTGGAGCATAGAATGCAATTCTGGAGCAATAGAATGTAACATCACATAAGGAAGAGTGATGCCAGATTGTGGAGGGCCTTTGAACTCCAGGAACAGGAGTTTAAACTTTCCTGGGACGGGAGCTACGGATGATTTTGGAGCAGAATAGTGAGAAGATTCAGTAGAAACATCAGAAAGGTTGGTCTGGATTGGTTGAAGCAGGAAAGGAGAGCAGAGGTGGGAAGCCCCATCAGGAAGCCTCTGCATTCCCCCAGGCAGGTAGTGGCAGGGCAGCGGGAACAGAGAAGATGGGAATGGGAAAGGTATTGGAGAGGTAAAATTAATGGGGATATGAACTGTATTGGATCTGAAGAAAGGCGGTCAGAAATAACGAAGCTGAATAGCGATGCCACAGACAGAAAGAGTGAAGTCGAAGGAGGCAGAGGAGACACACACACGTCCGCACACTCACATATGCTCACACACATGCTCATTCACACGAGCACACGCACCCCACCCCCACCCCCTCCCCTCCAGCGACCCTCCCTCCCACCCCCATCCCCTGGCTGTACTCTCCCTCCTCCGGGACCACTTAAGAGAAACCTCCTTCATTGAAATGCTGGTGAGAGAGAGAATATGAAATCAAAAACCTTCTCCTGCCTGAGTGGCAGGTCCCGGATTTGGCCCCCTCCCCCAGGCCCAGCGCACGACTGTAAATTACCCACCGACATGGGCTGAATGTTAAACCCCAAACCATACTCAGGCCCTTTGTCTCCTATCTGATCAGATAGAAGTCTTGGGAGCCTGGGGACCTGAGGCTTTGGAAGCCTGGAAACCTGGAGCCCTGGGAAAAGGGGACCTAAGAAATGTGCCCCTTAGGATCTGCCGGTAGTCCCCATAGACCCTCGGCCTGTCCTGCTCTGGATTTGGGTTGCCCATTCATTGTAAAGTCTGCACCTGAGAAATGCTGGGAAATGGGGCAACCTGGAAGAGGGAGTGGTTTTGAACAGGGCTGAACAGAGAAGGTAAGAGAGATGGGCTAGTCCATTCTGTCTTCCTGGCCTGTCCTTTGAACCCACTGCTGGTTCCTAAGGGCAAAGGAGGTTTTCTTCTAGTGGTCAGATCCTGTTTCTATGCCCTGGGTCTAGGCTCTAGCATGTTTTCAAGAGAATACGGATAGTATGTTCACAAAGCCAGACCTTCCTCCTGCTTACAAGGGACCCAGGACTGGGATCCCTCGTACAGAACAACTCACAGACTTTCTTCTTATCCAAGGGAAAGCCTGTAGTCCCGGGGGATATTTGTCCTTCTATCAGGCAAGACTAGGGTCTTTCTGACCACAGACCCTGGCCCTGAAAGGGAGAAAGAAGGAAATCCCTGGGTCCTGACCTATGGGAGCTCTTACTCTGAGAGAAAAAGAAGGAGGAGCAGATTCAGGGCCAGCCCTGGATGACTGAAAGTCCTTTCCATTTGAAATTCTATGATGCTGAGGGGAAATGGAAGGGGGGAGAGAGGGGTGGGGAGAATATTCCGGGAGGGGGAGTGGTGTGAGCCAAGGCCTGGAGCACCAGGAGGAGCTGGCTTCACCCAAGTTCTGATCAGTCCCTCCCCAGTCTCCTCCCTAGCTTTCCAGTTTGCCAGCTCCCTCCCTCCCCCAGTCCTGCTGACCCAGGTACTAGCCCAGGAGTAATGAGGACTTTTTGGCCATTAGGTTCCCTAGGGCAGCCAAAGTCCTTTGGGATGCCTTGAGGGAGGCAGCTGCCAGCCTGGAGAAGCGACCTCATTAGCCAAGAGAAGTAGCTATTAAACGAGGCAAGCTAAAGGGCCCCTTCCCTGGGACGCTAGAGGAATCCCCTCATTCCAGCGCTTCACTATGACCACTCCCAGTCGCTCCCGACCAGCAACTCTACCTCCTCTACCCTCACCCCAAGAAAGCCCCCCCTGGCTGGGTGTCCCTGGGTCAGAGCCTCCTCTCTCTGGGTTGTTTGTCATCTCTAGGGTCTTTCCCAGCTCTGACATTCAATATTCAAAGATTCACCGGCTAGAGAACAGAGGACTTGGGTTCAAATCCTGTGTCTGATGCTCACTACCGGAGCGACCTTGGGTCTTGGCTTCCTCCTCCATAAAAAGGAAGATGGGCTCTGACATTTGTGATCGTGATGACCCTGTTGACTCTCAAAGCTCTGATGGTCTATGTTCCTATTCTGTGTTCTTGGGTACATTCCAGTTCTGATGGTCTTTTCTAGTTTATTGCCCCTCTCCCTACCCCCAGCGGGTCTCCTCATTAACCCCAGACTGAGTCCTCAGTGCCTTTAGAAAGGACAGAGGCACACATTTGACTCTGCCATTTATGAACTATATGACCCTAGGCTAGTCAGTTCCCTTCTCTCTGAGCTCTGTTTTATTCCTCTGTAAAATGGGGATGATGATTGGTGTCCTGGGTAGGTGGTAGAGTAGATACAGCATGGACCCTGGAGTCAGGAAGACTCTTCTCCCTTAGTTCAAATCAGGCCTCAGACACTTGCTAGCTGTGTGACCCTGGGCAACCCTGTCTACCTCAGTTTCCTCATCTGTAAAATGAGTTGGAGAAGGAAGTGGCAAATCACTCCTGTATCTTTGCCAAGAAAACCCCAAATGGGGTCACTCAGAGTCAGATGCAACTGAAAATTACTAAATGCCAACAACAAGTCTGTGTACTCCCTACCTCACTGGGGTATTCAGGGGCAGGGTTTTGTGAAGCTCTGAAGCCATGGACTTGACTATAAAGCTGCTGTTCTGTGGGTGCCCCAGGCCCAGGCCTAGGCCCAGCCACACCTCTGCACCTCTGCCTCTCTGGGTCTTATCGGCAAACCGGAGGGGGAGGCACCGTCACCTCAGATTAAGTTTTCCTGCCTCAGGTACAGAGCAACACCCCCCCCCCCAGAAGTGGGTGGTCTGCGTGTGAGCTGGCACCCGAGGCCTGGGAGAAGCAGCCCAGCCCGGGCCAAGACTGCGTGTCTGGGCCGGCGACAGCTCCCCTCCCTCTTCTTCTCTCTGACAGCTCTGACAGAAGCGGGCTCAGCCCCGGCTTTCCTGACCCTGGAGGCTGTTTTGTTGGATGTCCTCGGAGCTGCAGGTGGGAGCCAAGACGGAAAGAGGCCTGAGGAGCCGGAGGAGAGAAGGCCGGGGAAAGGGGGGCTCCGGGAGCCCGGCTGGCAGAGGAGGATGCCTTCGAGGGGCATGCTGATCCTAGGAGTTAGCGGAGGAAGAACGCAGGGACCAGGGGACTCAGAACCAGCGGGAGGCTTGTTTGGATTGCTAAACACATTTGGCAAATCTTAAAGAGCCACAGAAATATACACCTTATGTGAATGTATAAATTATGATTAACGAATTATGGTTATAAATTATTCATATAATAGAACTCTATGAGTAATTGGATTATACTATAATAATATAAACATATCCGTATTTACATCGCCTCGTTTGGTGGAGTTCAGATAAAAACAATCCTGGGACAAGTTACTATCCTGCTACCATTTGTTTACATCTCATGGTCTATGGACTATTGCACAAAGAAATGAAGTAACTTTAAGAGTAATAATGGGGGTGGGAGTAGTAGTAGTGGTAGTAATAAGAGAGGTGGGAGGTGGTGGTGGTGGTAGTAGTAGTGACGGAGGTGGTGGTAGTAGTGGTAGAAGTAGTGGTAGTGGTGGTGATCGATGGTAGTGGTGGTAAGTAATAGTAGTAAGTAGTCATAGTAGTCATAGTGGTCGTAGCAGCAGCAGTAAAACTTCATGGTCTCTTCCCCATCTCTACTTTCACCCTGGGAACCCTTATCCACATTTCCCAAAGGGAAAAACCACAGCTGGGAGTCTGAGCCCAAGCCAGAATCCAGGAGTCAAGTTTGGCTCCCAAGGAGTGTGTGTTTGAGTGTGTGTGTGTGTGTGTGTGTGTCAGCGCTCGCGCTGAAGAGAACGAAAGGGCTGGGGGAGTGTGCAGGCTCAGGACTGACCATAGCTGCTGTCCCTCTGAGTGAACAGGCTCCTCCTGGCCCAGGAACCCTTCCCCTGGAAGGTCCTAGGATGGATGAGGGAACAATTTTTCCCAGGTGGCTGATTGATTCATAGTGTTACACCCTGTGTTTCTTCCTTGTCTGTTGGGATCTGGGGTTGGTGACACAGGAAATATATGGGGTGGGGGGCACCCAGCCCTGTGGGTGCCTCCCTCCCTCTTCTTTGTGCTTCCTGCCTCATTCTCCCTCTTTCCAGCCGGCAGGAGCCATGCCCTAGGCTAGGGAGGGACCCACTGGAGCCACCTGTCACACCTCCTCTCCCTTAGCAGCCTTCCCTTTTCTTTACCCCTTCATTGTTTCTTTCCTTAAGGACTCTCTCTCCTTTCTCTCCTCTTCTACTTTCTCTCTCCTCCCCTCCCTTCCCTTTTCAGTATCCCTGCCTGTCCCTCTTCCTTCCATGTTTTCCCCTCTGTCTGTCACTCCTCTTATCTCGTTCCTCTGTGTTTCTACTCTTCACCGTCTCCAGGATAGCTCTTCCTCCACTCTCAAGCCTCCACATGCACTCACTCCCAGCACCTCTGGATGCCCCTGACTTGATCCAACCCAATGAGAGAATCCCAAGGAATCTCAGTCACTAAGCCTCAGAGGTCACTAACCCAGCTGACGCCTGAACGAGAACGCAAGGGGTCAGTCGGCTCTTTGCTTGAAGACTTCAGGTGAGACTCATCTACTGCCCAAGGCAGCGGGTTCAGCCGATGAACAGTACCAATCATCAGGAAGTTTTTCCTTTTCATTAGCTTTCATGAGCTTAAATCTGCCTCTTGGCAACTCCCCATCCATTGCTTCTAATTCTGCCCACCGGGGCCAAGAAAAGCAAGTCTAATGCCTTTTCCACATGCCAGCCCTAGAAATGCTTGAAGACAGCTATCTGGGGCCCCCTGTATCTCTTCCCCGGGCTAACCAGCTCTCGGTCCTTCCCACCATCCTCATTCCGAGCTCCTTCACCACATGGGCGAGCTAGAAGAAGTCACCAAGTCCAATTTCTTCTTTCCCATAGGAGGCCAGTGAAGTTCAGAGAGGGAAAGAGAGGGTCTGAGGTCACCCTCCCAGTGTATTAATGGTGGTCTTCCCAGGCTGTCCCCATTTACTAAACCCTCTAGGCTAACTGCCTTAGATTAGTATTCGAGGCTGTGACAATCTTTTCTCCTAGGGAGACCTTTCACACAGTCTGATGGGCTACCTTCACCCGAGCTGGCTCTATTCCCTTAGACCCCAGTCTACCAATCAAATCACCTTAGATCCCGCCCCCTCTGATGATTCCTAGCCTTTTTCCAGGCTTCCCACCAAACTCATCTCCAGGAAGTCTTCCCAGAGAGACCCCTCCGTGCCAGTGATTCCCCTGCTGTCTCTTTCTGCCTTTCTATGTTGCTATAATAATGATATTAATAATTCATATTTGTTTTATAAGGTTCACAAAATGCTTTCCTCACAATGGCCCTGTCAGCTGCAGGGTGCAAGTATTGTTATCCCCATCTGACGGACGATGAAACAGACTCAGAAATGTCTTTCGCATGGTCAGACAGCTGATAAGTATCAGAGGTAGGATTAGAACTCAGGTCCAACAAGTCCAGCAGTTCTTCCACTACACCACGGCTGCTGCTTAACCAGAGGAATGATCAAAGTGCTCCCATGTGGGTCACGAGGTTCCCTGAGGACAGCTAGGTCTCCTCCAGCCCCCAGAGCAGGGCCTCCCTGAGGGCAGGGGCTATGCCCCCCGCCCCCCCCAGAGCAGGGCCTCCCTGGGGGCAGGGGCTATGTCCCCCCGCCCCCCCAGAGCAGGGATTCTGCAAGGGCAGAACCTTTCTCTCCAGGAGCACCTGAAAAAGACTCCCAAGTCTCCTTTGTGCCAGGCTTTGAATGGAAACTGAGCTCAGCCCCAGTGACTTCCTCATCTCCCCCACAGAGATGTTTCTGGCTTTTATTAATGCAGATGAAATGCATTTCAAGGGCCCTTCATCCAAAGCCTTTCTGGAATCCGTCTATGCACACATGAGCCTAGGGGAAGCAGTGGAATTAACCCCTTGGCAGCCGTACTACCAGAGGCTTGGAGATTAAAGAGACTCAGCGATCCCTGAGGGGTAGGCAGCTGCCTGATCCCCCAGACCTCTCTGCCCTAGAGTGGGGAGCTTGGAGGAGAAAAGGAAGGGCAGGGGCTTGAGAGCTTAGGGTAGGAAACTTCAGCTCCCTGGTTTCTCCTTCTAGTGTGGAATAGGGATGGTGAGTTGGGAAGTATCTCCCTATCCCCTCACCCACCTCGGTTCCCCATGGTGCTTTCACACCCTCCCATTCAGTCTCCTTTATACCCACCATCGTGAGGGCCTATGCAATGGCTGGTGGGTTAGGTCTCAGTTCGAGGCACAGTTTAAAGGTCAGTTTGGGGCCAAAGTTAGAAGTCAAATAAATTTAAATAATACCAACTCATTTACATAACTTTCAGGTTTACAAAGCACTTACTTTGCCGTGACTCTGTGAGGTAGGTAGGGTACTATTATCCCCAATCTACAGTTGAGGGTTGGAATGGTCATTAATAAAGTTAACCACAGTCACACAACTAGTAAGAGCTGCACATCTAACCTGTGTCTCCTGACTTCAAGTTTTGACCTCTTTCCATAACACAGCCTGCCTCTAATGTCTTCAAAATATGCTTTAAAACACAAACAAAAACAACCCGGTTTAGCTTGCCCAATAACTGTCCCTTTACCCCGAAGAAAGAGAGGATTGGGAAGCTCTTGAAAGGTGGTTTAGGGGTGCTTTAGTTCAGGACCACTGGGACCTTCCTCCTTAGGCCAGCAGCCTGCCGTGCTGAAGAGACCTGGCCCTGGGGTCCCAGCCCGGCTCCCTCGGTTTCTTGCAGTTCAGCCTGGCTGCATAAAAAGGGGAGGGTTGGCTAGATGTAAGTGTAAATGTCCTCCCAGTCACCAGCATATCCCCACTTTCTTCCATCCCCAGAGCCACCAAGCGAACAGGCCCTAATGGGGAAACCGAGGAATAGTTTTCCAGGAACCTCCTCCTGAACCCCAGGGTGCAGAGCCCACCTTGCACATGTAGTCTCTTTAGGGTGTGTCTCCCACAATGACACATATCCAGAGGCTCACAGAACACACACACACATATACTGTTGCATACCTGCAGACACAGGAATGCAGACTGGAGCACATACAGACACATGGATGTATTGTGTCCGCCACATAGGGGTATACACACACACACACACACACACACAGCCTATGGTGTGTAATGAAGCACACACATACACTTACACTGATCACCCCCTAGCCTCCACCCCAGGTTCCAAGTACACATAAGTAAAGGACATACAATGCATGCCTGAACACACATGCACATAGATACATGCTGTTCTTCAGTCATATGTGGCAAGTGATGGGGTGATGGGAAAGCAGAGAGAGGAGTAAGCTCTTAGTAGCTGACTGGTCCCTTCCCCAGCTTCCCTCGAGTCCATCTCCAGCAAATGTTGAGGTTTCTCTTCTCTGCCTTCAATTAGTCAAGAAGAAATAGATATCCACATATGACCTGGCTTTTCCCCCACCACCCTCAACCTTCTTCTCCCCTCTCCTCTCCCCTGGGATGATGCCAGACTCAGATCCATTTAACTCTCCTTAGAGAAGGGGATGCAGGGGAAACCCTGTGGTCCTCTCTGGCTCTGGAAATCATTTCTACCAGCTTGCATTCCTCAGACTTCACCAGGAAACTCATCATCCTTCCAGATTGCATCAGCTTTGGTGATCACACTTCATTGGTACCCTCTGCCCCTCTGACTGGAGGGTCAGGAACAAAGAGCAAAAAACTCTCCCCAAAGTCTCCATTTAGAGAAGGCTCCCAGGGGCAGCTAGGTGGTGCAGTGAGTGGAGCGCCAGCCCTAGAGTCAGAAGGACCTGAGTTCAAATCCGGTCTCAGACACTTGACACACTTTCTAGCTGTGTGACCTTGGGCAAGTCACTTAACCCCAACTGCTCTGCCTCCCCCCACTCCCACACCTCAAAAAATAAATAAAAATTAAAAACAGACAAGGCTCCCAGGCCAACCACTTCTTCATTTCCCCATCAGCTCATACTCTTTTGGATAGGACTCCATCATGACTCAGACCTGGGTACCCTCTTCTCCCTGCACCAGCATTTCAGCTTTCTTCTGCTGCTGTCTTCTCCCATTAGATTGTAAGGTCCTTGAGGGCAGGAACTGTCTTTTTCATATTTGTATTCCCAGCGCATAGCACAGCACTTGGCACCTAGCAGGTGCATAGTCCAGTAAATGTGTTTTGACTATCTTAAGATCCTCCAACTCAGGTTTATCTCTTCCCTTCCACCCTCTCATGGGATTCAGAGACCACCTAGTTCAGCCCTGTCATTTTACAGAAAGGCATTTCTGAGGTTCAGAGTCCAAGATCACCCAGCTTGTAAGATTTGGACACAGGTACAGGGCATTTGGCGGAAAGATTTGGAGTCAGAGGAGCCGGGTTGAAACCTCGATACCATTTTACTACTGATGAAAGCTTAGTCACTGCATCTCTCTGAGACTCAGTTTCCCCAATGGGAAAATAAAGGTTTGGGGAGCAGATAGCCTAAGATTCTTTCTAGCTCTAACCTATGAGCCCATGAGATGCCTGCCTCCACATCCAGTCCTCTGTCAGACTGATCTTCCTCTGAGACAGATTTCCTTGAGGTCTAGAAGGCCCAGCTAGGGCTGAACCCCTCTCCCCATCCCTGCCCAGGCCAGTCACCCCTTCAGGACATTAGGAACTTAGCATTAGTATTTCTGGAGAAGGCAATGCCTAGAAGCTGGAAGCTGCAGTCAGCCTTGAGTGCCAGAAGCAAATATGCTCCTCTCTAAAGCTTGAGGGGAGCCCAGGCATTTCACTCAACCAGCTCTGGGCTTCTGTCCTAGCTAGTAGAGGGGTCTCGGGGTAGGGGGGCTGGGATCCTGGGCCCCAGCGATTCCCACTTCTTCAGCCTCATCCCTCAACATTGTTCCCTGCGAGCTGGGTTCTCCGGTGTGGGCTCTGGGACGGTGGGACAGGGAGCTCCTGGAAGGATGGCCACAGGCCAGAGCTGAAAAGCCCGGCAAGAAGAGCTTCAGAGAGGGGGAGGGGGACCGCTCCCTAGCTCTGGCTGCCTTTTTCCTCAGAAGTCACTCTGCCTGGGACTTGTTTCAGTACCTGCCCTGAGGAGGTCAGGTTAATGCTCTGAATTAACCACCCAATTCCCTCTCTCTTATCTCCTGAACAAGGAGAAAGGCCTTGTTCTCCCTCCCCACCCTCCCACTCCAGTTCCCTCTCTGCCTCAGCCTTATCTCTCCCCTGCAGGCCTTTCCTTGCTGGGCAACCCCTCCTTCTCATGGCTGACACAGATTTCTCTCCTGCTTGGTATGCGTCTCTCTCCTTTTGTCCCTCCTTCTCTCTGTCTCTGTCTCTTCCTCTGTGTCTCATGAAACTTCTGGAACATGGCCCTGTTCTTGACTGAAGTGAGCTTCAGGGCAAGCTGAGACCAGGTTCCAGGCCCACATCAGTCATTCTGTCCCTGATTAATCTGGGACAGGGCCCTTCTCTCCTCTGTACGATGAAGGGGCTAGACCAGACAGATGGTCTCCAAGGGCCCTCTAGCTCTAGGTCTTAATGATGCTATAATGTCTGGCACCTATAATGTCTGTGAGTCTTTCCCTCAGCAGACCCCAAACTTTCCTGATTCAGGCATCAGGGTAGGGGGGGTAGGAAAAGAAGGTTCAACCTCCTAGAACAGCATTTCCTTGGACTTGGACCCCTCTGGATCCAGGGGCCACTAATGGGGCTCTCCCTCTACCCCCTCCACCCCCCACAGAGGGCAGTATTCCATATGCTGCCTGGGGGAGTTGTCAGGGGGATTGATTGGTGGCTCCAGGCACCAGATGGCAAGCAGGACAGCACCGGAGAGGCAGCAGGGCTGGGAGCTGGGGCACTGGGATTCCTTTGCTGACCCTACATGGCCTCAGCCTGGGCCTTGGTTTCCCTCTCCATGCTGTGGCCTGGGGCAGGGTGGGGGGGGTATGACAGAGAAGAGAGGTAGGTGGGGTGGCTCCTTCGTCACCCAGGCCCTTGATTCATTTATCTGTAAAGTGGGGATGGTAATAGCCCCTACTTCATGGGATTGTTGGTGAGGCTCAAGTGAGATACATGTAAACCATAAAGCTCATTATTATTTCAGGGTCCTGGGCTGCCTGTCTCATAGAAGCAGGAGATGGCTGTGGACTCATCTCCCTCGCTCAATGCAGAGGTCCCAGGGTGCGGATACCTAATATGTGGCATTGTCCAATACCCCACTGAGCCTGGTCACAACAGGACCGGGTTCTGATCCTGTCTCAGGGGAACGATGAGCTACATCAGAATCAATGCCAGAGCTCATAGGAAAACAGAATGAATGTAGAGAAAGAAGGAACCTTGGAAATAAGTCCAACTCCCCATTTTACAGAGGGGAAAATTGAGTCCAAGAAAAGAGAAATACTTGGCTAATGACAGAACAGGGATTTTCACCCAGGACTTCTGACTCAAAATTCAGTCTTTGCACTACTGCTAGCGTCAGTGGCCCCAGGCTAGTAAGAAGAAAAGCTGAAGCAATCCCTTCTCCAAAGGAAACAGATTATAAGTGTGTTCCTCTACTTGCTGGATGATGGGGAGCCAGGTCCTGGCTTCCAACAGAGGGTAATGAGTTGGCGCTAGCAGCAGGATGGGCAGTGGGAAGCTAGAGATGGAGAAAGGAGGAAAACGCCTGTCCCCACTACATGGCCAAGGATGGGGATGGGTGGTTGGAGTCCCAGTGGCTGTCTGTCTTCTCTTAAGAGGGCTGGAAATTTATATTCTCTTCACAGACGGAGACACTAACAGGTACCACAAGATCCTTTGTGAAAACTAGTCTGGGAAAATGAAGACATACATATCCGCTTTCTTTCACGTGGCCACAGGACCTGGGTGCATGCACAGATCTTTCCTGGTGACTCCAGGGCAGGGAAGACACGTTTGGAGGCCTGATCTTGTGGAATCAGCATCTTCCTCACCCCTGCTCTCCCACCTATCCGCTAAGGCTTCCAGACACATACAATACCTTACATACTCGTTTATTCACCCATTGCTTCTCAGTGCCTGGTACATGGAAAGTCCTGTGTTGGCCAAAGGGGTGGGGAGATGAGGTAGCTGTGTCCTAGTTGCTGCCTTCAGAGAATTCGGTCTAACAGGTGATGTAACACATAACTACAGTACAGAGTACAGTATAAGGGCCATAACAGGGGTACAAACAGAGAGGAGGAAGCCAAAGGAAAAAGAGACCTATCGCAGGGAACAGTTCAGGGAAGGTTTCATGGAGGTTTGCATTTAAACTTGGCTTTGAAGGATGGGTAGGATTCCCAAAAAAAGAGATGCGGCATGTATAACCTACTGGAACTCAAAATCTTTCAAGAAATGAATGTTGAAAATTGTCTTTGTATGTAATTGGAAAAAATAAAATACTATTAATTTTTTTTTAAAAGAGATGCAGGTGGGGGTTGGAGGGGAAAAGACATTTCAACCATAGGCGCAAAAGTATGGAGAAAGGACTGGATCACACAAGGCCTCAAATACCAGTCCAAAGGAGTCTTCCTGAGGTACCATTCAATGTATTTCGTTTTAGAGAAGCACTCTAGTACACCAGAAGCAGTATTGGACTACTTGTCAGGAGACTAGTTGAGTTCTGGTCCTGCTCAGCCAGAAGCCCTTGTGGTGTTGGGCAAATCCTCCCCCCTCTGTGGGGGCTGGACCTGGTGCTCTGTGAGCTCTCCCAATTCTAACATTCAGTGTCTCTGGTCTTTGTTAAGGCCCTACCCTATGATTCTGATCCTAGTAATTTTTTTTCAGCCATGGGATGAGCTGGCCCAAACCCCTCAGCCCATCTCTCCAGCTCCCCTTTCTCTTCTCTCTCCAGAGAAAAATTCAAGGTCTGATGCATGCCTTTGCCAGGATGTTATTGTGAGAGGTCAAGTCATGCCAGACAGCACGTGAGGGGGAGCAAGATGCGGAAATGCATTTTATCGACCCTGAGCATTGCCATGCTGGGAAACTCGGAGAAATTATTTACCCTCCAGTTAGATAGAATTGCCAAGAGATTCAGAGCACTTAATGCGTACACACGTCTCCAGTGCTCCTCTCACCCCAGAGCTGGGTGGGTTATCATCCGCCAGTCCTAAGGCTGATCCATCCGAGCACCAAGGCTGGGAAAATGCCCACAAAGCTGCCTCCACTACCCCCAGTAACATGCATCTACTGGGAGTCAGTCAAGTCAGACTCAGATTCTAACCTGAATTACCGTTCCTCCTTCAAAATTCCAACTCGAGATCCATTACCCCACCTCCCTTGCCTCTGTTAAGTTCAAATCACTCAATATTCACCGGCCACCAAAATCGTTGGCTCCACTTATACTTGGCTAACTTGTTCCCCTCAGACAAGAGCTGTTTCCCAACCTAAGAAATGGAGACCAAATCCCCACCTCAGACTGGGGTCTAGAGTATGTCTTCTTTTGCTGTTGAGGTGGTGTAATGGAGTCCTGAGGTTCTTGAAAACAGGTTGGCCAGAACCAGGCTGGGTCTACTCACTCCACCCAATTTCACTTTAACTTGGCCACTCCGATTACTAATGATGTGCTGCCACCTGGTGGTTTACTTGGGGCACCACAACCTCCTGTGGTCACAGATGCCTGCTCTGTGCAAGGTTGTCCTGAGAAGGGGCTTCCTTTCCACCTGTCCAGGATGGCTCCTTTCCCTCTAGGATCAGGCTGGCTAGGCCCTGGGCGCCCTGTGGGGTACAGACTAGCCCCTGCCTGTCCAGGAGCTTATCTGAGACCTCCCTGGTTATCCAGGGTTAGGCCCAGAAGCCAGAGCACTAGCACTTTGAAGAGTTGCCAGGACAGCTGCCCTGAGTTTCCATCTACATCCCCAACTGATCCTACCCATCCAGCCAATTCCGGAAATGGCTTAAACCAGGGATTTAAAATGGCCCCAATTACAGCAAGATTATAGGAGTATACACAAAAATACCTATTTTCCCTACAGCAAGAGATCACTGGGGAAGAAAGGGACTCAGAAGATCCCCCTTCCAAACTCAGGCTCCCATCTTGTGTGAGCTTTTCCAGGGGTCCTCCTGCCATTCGGCAGATGTACATGTGTATTTGAGTGAGGGGACCGGGACAGGGAGCAGTACTCAGAGCCCTGAGCCTCTCTCATTATCAGACTAACCCTACCTAGCTAGTCTGAGTATTAGGCCCAAGCAGCTGTTCTCTTCCAGAGGACATCTTCACAGATTTGAGGGAATTCAGGAGGCACATGCTATGTGCAGCAAGGGCACTTTCCTACATGCCACCTGCTGGGCTTTAGCAGAAAGGTAAAGTCCTTAGTCAATCAGCACCTGAATAATGAGCCAGGACAGTTAGGATTTAGGTCCCGAAGAAAGCTCCAGCCACCTGGTTCTATTAGTTGGTGATGGATGGTCACTGAAGAATTGGTATACTTTTGGGCTCATTCGATAGCCCAGTAACTGTTCTCAGTCACGGCGATGGGAATTAGTTTAGCTCAGACACCTCCATTACTGTTTCCTTCATCCAGTCCCAAAGGAAAACAATGGTTGGTACTAGGCAATCCCCTGTAACTGGGAAGGAAATGAATTTGCCTGCTGGGGTCCTAAGCTTTGAGTTTGCCCTTGATGAAATTGGCACCAGAATCCCTTTAGGCGTGTGTGGGTAAGACAAGGCAATCTCCATCTGAGTTTTCCAAGCCTTTTCACCTCCCCACCTCCCCCCAAGTATTCAGCTGCTTGAGCTCCTTCAAACAACCCCCTGGGGAAAGGAGACTCCAGCTTCAGTCTTTGATTAGCTGGGCTCACATAATTAAGAGTTTCCCAGATCCCATTATGTGTGCACTCACCTGGAATCCTCCTCACAAGCTGACGTTATCAGATGTGTCTAATGAGGCCACTTGTGACTGGCAACTCAGGTGTTTGCCAGCAGGAACATTCAGTTCCAATCTCCACGCCTGGAGCACTTTCTCCCCCCAGAAAACACTTCTTAGCTCAAGCTCCTATTGCAGCTTCTCACCCCGTGTTTCCCTGGCACCCGCCTCTCCTAGTGTTCCCGCAGTCTAGTAACACAGCAGGAGTAAGGCCCACAGCACCCCTCCAAGCTCCAGACCACAGCCTCAGGAGTAAGATCTGCACAGCTGTGGAGAATAGGATATGGATGGACAAGGCCACAGCCGTTGCCGGCACTCCCCTAGTTTGTCCTACTGTCTCCCATGGCAATTATTAGGTTATTGCAGCTCAGACTTTGGCCCCAGTCTTTACTTTAGACTCAAATATTGGCCCCATTCAGTATCTCCTTGAGGCTCAACTCTACCAACAACCAGGGAGGGTTCTAGAGCCCCACCTTGATCACAGTCCCAGATTTCCTTTTAACAGGCTTTCATCAACCTTAGCCATTACTTGTTTCTCTACTGTGGTCCAAACCTCCTTGCAGGCCTTCACACCTCTTACCTCCTAAAACCCTGTTCCCAACATCTACGTGGAAGCCTTTCCTCACCCTACTCCCCACCAATTTATCTTGTATATTTTTTATGTATGTATCTCCTCCGAAAATACACACCTCCTGCGGGACCATTTTGTTATCTTTGTATCCCAATTATGTAGCACATTAGGTGATTAATGAAATGCTTCTTGATTGGTTACACCTCCCACCGCACCAAAATCCCACAAGTTCGAAGGGGTGGGGAATTTATATGCATTATTTCATATAGCTAAGTCAAAATGGTATTCCTCCGAGATCTATGAATACAATTCCAAAGGTTAAAGCCAAACTCCTTCAGCTTCTGCAATGTGCTATTCCCTCCAAGTACTGCAGTCTCTTCCTGAGCCTCACTTGATCAGGACAGTTTCCCCGCTGCCTCAGCTTCATCCTGACATAGCCCCAGGGAGCCAGCCTGCCTGCCTTCTAGAGCTCTGCCTGTAAGGTAATCATGCCCTATATTCAGTTCCCAAGATGGCTGAAAAGCAGTTGATGAGAGATATTAACTGTCAGGTGTGGAAAATAACAATGGAACTCACCCATTAATTTCTTCTGCAGAGAAAGCAGACAGTGGCTTAAGAGGGAAAGCAGGTAGCTTGGTCTGCTGGGAACGTGGAAGTTAATGCTATTATTACACAAAGGCATTAGGGTCTGAGAGTAGGGGCCATTTGTTTTAAAATGACTGTGAACCCCCAACCATCTGGACTCTCTCTGGGGCTGTGTTCCTAAAACGACCACTCCCTTGAGTGAGAACAAATGTGGGAGTTCGAAGGAAGGGTCAAGGGGGCTTGATGTCCAATGTCACATGGTAAATTGATGATGACAAGACTGCACCAAAAACTGGGTATCCAGACTTACAGGTCCATCAGTGCTCTCTCCACTACACTTCATGGAAACTTTGAATTTAAAACAACTGACTTTAAAAACTGTGGAAAAGAGAAGATGCAAAAACCCAAACCCCACCCAACACTGCTACCTTCCTATGGTGACAGGAAAAACCCCATAACCTGAAAGCCACCATCAGTCAAGCACTTTTAAAAACCCTACTGTTCATTGTCTTGCCTGCTGAGACATGCTCCACCCGCCCATGTGAGAATAAAGACACACTGCGCTTATTTTTCCAGATGCTTCTTTTGTAAAGGAGCCAGAATTGGCAACTATACTGAAAATCTTCAAAAAGTATGTACAAAGGTGTATTATACAAAATATACACAAGGCTTATGCCAAAATGAGAGAGCACAACAACAAAACATAGATGAGACGTCAGCGTCAACACCTAACACCTCTCAACATCTACAGGGAACCAGAGGAGCGTAGTATGCTACAACACAGTCTGCACACATAAAATAAGAGTAAATTACAGTAATGTACAGTAAGGTATAAAAGACAGGGAGTTCCCCCCAAGTCTGCCCATGATCCCTTCAACACAAAAGAAGGCTATTCCCCATACAACCCACATATGGGAAAAGCTTTGAGGAGGAAGAAAAATCCCCAAGAGAATAGAATGGTTTGCCCTAAACCATTACCAGCACTAGCAGGTTGTAACAGTCAGCTTAGCACAAGGAAGTGGAGTTCTTGGCTAGTTATCAGTACACAAAAGGTGCTGAGCAAGGCAATGCTTCTCATTCCATCTCAGTGAACCGAGCAAACATGGCTTTCCGGACTGCGTCTTTGTAAGAATCTGCAGTTGACACACCATAGGAGCTGCCTTTTGCTCCTAAGCCAGCTCCTTTCATTCGTACTTGAGCCTGGGGAAAAACAAAAAAGGATGTCTGGCACTTGACATAAACCAAGAGTGCAAAGTATTCCCATGGCACAGGCTGGTCTCCTCCTCTTTCCAAGCTCATTCCCTTGGTAGGACCATTCAAAATGAAAATTTATAAGGTAAATGTACTAGACAATTAACAATTTCCTCAGTGGATAGCTAGGGCAGGTTTGAGGACTAAAAAGAAAAAAAAAACACAGCAAAAATAAATGGATAGACCAACCCTCATATACAGTAACTGTTCAGCAAATGTCTGATTCTGGGAAGGGTCTAAGGGTACACATAACAACTGCACTCCTAATGCAAAATTTTTATCACTTGCCTTGAAAAATCTGATGCCAGCAACACTCGCTTTAGCAGGACTAAATGCTAGCTATGAAAAGTCTTACTGCTTTTCTACTTCTACGCAATCTGCAGGAATCTTTTATTATTGAGATGACCACTTAAAATCTACACCCTAAGCCAATTAAGTAATAGTAATTGAGTGGACATAGCTTACATAACTAAATTTTAAATAACTCTATGCATAAATAAAACCAATCAGGCAAGACCAATAAAACAATTCTTCTAAATATACTCAACCTAAGATATACCGGAATCTAATTTTAATGCTGAAGTGGAAGTTTTAAATGATAGTTTAGGCTTAAGAAAATAGGAAAAAAAAATCACAGGAGCTACAGGGAATTTGCCTACAAACTACCTGCTCTAAAAACTACTTAGTGAGCCCATGATGTCTGGCAAGATTAGGAAATAAGTCACCTCAATGATATATTTAGAGAGAGAACAGGACAAACATGCTGATAAGATTCCTTTAGAACAAACCTTTCATCACAACCCAAACACCACACTATTGCTTACCTCAATGGGAGCTGTGATGCCTTGACACTTCCTTCCCAAACCCGAGCCTTCCCGCCATCCCATGGCTTGTAGCATTTTATTGCCAATATTACTATGGTCAATGCCATCCTTAGTTGGCTGTTCATAATTACTAAAAATGGGGAAAAGAAAAAAAATTTATATAGACTGAAAAAAATTTTCATTTCACATATGGTGATGTTATCAAGATACATACACAGTGCCAGCATCAAACTGCTTCTTTCTTTTGGGTTCTGGAGGTTCTGGGATTCCATATTTCTCCCGTCTCTCTGCAGCTCGATCTCGGTACTTCATCTATATGTGGGAAAAGATAAACAGTTGGAAATCTATACTAAATTCATTCTTCAAACAGCTAAGCCTACTTCTAGATTTCTCAAGCAGACATTTAAACTGTACTAAATTCATTTTAACCTACTAACATTTCTTCACCATTGACAAATACTAATTGTGGCTTCTCCCTTATGTCACATTACTAATGCCATATTGTGACTGTAATAAGCAGTCATCCCTGGTTTTTTTTTTTAAAGCTTTTCTGCACGAGAGTAAGATTTAAGTGATTTTCTAAGAGCAAACTTAAAAAAATAAAGTAAAAACCTTTTGAGGAAAAACCACAACATTAATAATATTTTTGTCAAACCCAATCAGTTGGCTCATTTGCCTATATGCTAGCTTCTCACAGAAAGTAAAGAATGGAGTTAAGCAAGGGAATTTGGGGGTGTCTTTCCTCCAGGGCCATATGTCCTCTCAAAAACTTTTTCTAGCACAAAGAGACCAAACCCTCACCTGAATTCATAATAGCATTTGGCAATCACAAAGTACCTTACATGGCTATTGGTAAACTTTTTATATGACATGTCTCTTATATCCCCAAAGCAATGTGTTATCTCTTTGAGGTCAATAATCCTATTTTTTTTTTTTTTAGTTTTAGAAAATGTCTTACAATATGGCAAGGTACTCAAATATTTCAAAATCAGAATCTCAGAGGAATTTCAGAAGACTAATCTGTACCTGAACAAGAATACTTCTTTATAATATACCTTAACAAAACACCTCAGCCCCCACAAACAAGAGGGTTGTTGTGAGGATCAAATGAGATAATGTATCAAGTCCTTTGCAAACCCCAAAGCATTACAATAATAAAGGTTTAGTATGAACACTTACCATGAACGAATAAATTCCGTTTCACTCACCTCTCTCTCTCTTAGTTCCAAAGCCTCTAGTTCTTGCTCAGACAGTCTAGATCGTCTATAGATATCCATGTTTTGCTGTGTAAAACATTTCAAAGAAAAACTCAGATATGATTTATGAAATTATCACATTTAATGTCACTTTTTTAAGAGTTTGTCATTTTCAGATTCTCTAGATAACCTAAGTAATAAGTGCAAGCTGCCACTCCTTTTCATTAAAACTAGGAAAATTAGGCATCTAAATAGTACACATTTTTTAAAAATAGCAAATTCAAACCTTATGTAAATCAGAAAGTTGTTGATGTCTAACTAAAGCATCTTTGTTTGGAAATTGCCTTCTACAGAGCAGACAAGCCATCTTCTTCCAATCCGTCAGTTTTTCTTCTTCACTTTCAATTCTTTCCATCAATTCTTCTTCATTATCACTATCACCACTATAAGCAGCAACTAGTCCACGCTAGAAAAGAAATGGCAAGAAGAGTGACTAACAGTTCGAGATGTGGATACAGCTGCCTCTCTCTAAAATCTGCCCTTCTTTTTAAGGAAGAAGCATTTCACAGAACCCTGAGGGTCAACACTAAGTCAAGTCACTTCACCCCTCATCAGCAAACCATGGCTCGACTAGATGATTCCCAAAGACCCATCCAATTCTAATTAAGGTGCTCTGCCGTATCCTTTAAGGCTGAGCTTTACCCGACTACTGCAGCCCCATGGTAAGCTCTCTTACTCACAGATATTAATATGACAATTAGCAATTAATCAAGTACTTATTTACATTCTCTGTATTATTACTTAACTGTTACTTAACTCTTTATATATTTATGCGCAGTTTGATTTTAGGTCTCTGAGGGCAAGGATTTTACATTTTTCTCACCATGTGTGGCAAAGCGTCAGCACAACTGTTCTCTCTTGATAATTTCTTTATAAAGACATATTAAATTGTAAGATAATTTGCAGCTGAAAATGCAAACTTTATCAATGATTATTCTGACAAAAAATTCTCTACTCTTCTGTATAACACCAAATGCCCTCAATGAAAGGAGTTGCTTTAACTGTAATGTATAAACACACCAGTCCTATACTGACTGTGATACCATCAAAGGCGAAATAAGAAAGACATTAACCAACATGCAAATTTCAAAATTCATCAATACAAAATTAAATATAACCCTGTAATTAGCAGATAAATCACTATGGACACATAAAAAGAAACTTCCTAAATATTGAGACAGGAGGCATAGAATGTAGCCAAGTCGTTTCTTACTTTGAGTGGATTTTCCTCTTCTCCATTTTTCATCAGCTCTGGGATAAGCTGCTGTCTTTCAGCCAAAGCTCCCTTAAAAGACATGTGAAAATCCATGAGCCCACAGTTTTTGCGTGACTAATTCTACTTAAAGCACTGTTGTTAACTAATACCCCTTTACCTTCTTCTCAAAGAGAGCAAAGCCGGCATCTGCTGCTGCTGACTCTCTCCTCTCTTCCTCCCTCAAGGAATTGACAGGCTGGAAGCTATTCTTAAAGTTTTCTTTTTGCTTATTTAAGCTCTTAGCCCAGCGTTCCATGTCTTTGGCAATCTAAAGTTTAAAAAACACCATTTGAAGTCAAAATGACAAATGAGACTGGACAATGAGGACCAAGTTCTCTGCATCACATTAGATCTTTTTTCACCACAAAAGCTCTTTAGTAAAATCCCCAATTGTTCTTATTATCAATCTACAATATACAATTAGAGCTTTAAGGTAAATACCACTAAATTTCTGAGACGTTAAAACTTTCAAAGTGAACAGAGATACGCTACCAGCAATTTCAATTATTTTAAAGCAAACCACAGTAGTAAAACTGTTTGATGTTAAATGTAATATTCCTGTTTTCGAAAACAGACGTATCAAGAAAATATAATTTCAAACTTGGATCTAAAACCTTGCAAGTGACACTAACTAGCCAGCTGTTGGACCTCAGGCAAGTCTCCTTACCCCTACCATTCTTAGGTCCAGTTTTCTCACCTGTAAGATGAGATAACAGCTGAGTGCTTGCCACCTTCCAGGTTGTTGAGGATTAAATGAGATAATGTACAATATACTCTACCAGCTCTTAATTTATTACAGTTCAAGCCTTGCCTGCTGTGCCGTTTTGCTCTTCGGCTTCTCTTTCTTTTCCTTCCCTTCTTTGGTGGAAGGCAGACCAGTTTGTTGTTGGGCTACACACTCTGCTGCAGGCACGTAGGTTTCCTTCTCCCCATCCCAGTAAAGATACTGCTGTGTCAAGGAATTATAATAGTACTAGAAAGCAAAAACACCGATTGTTCAACAGTGACAATTTCAGCCAAATCAAAAATTTATTCAAATTAGAAATACGAGCGACTTTGTGGAAGGTATTCATAAAAGACACGGCAAAAATCTACAGTAGTTTTTCACATGCAGAGTTGTCAGACTGCATGAAAAACAAATCGCTCGCTAGAAGTGACTATTTTTAAGGCAGGATTCTCATCCAGCTGAACAGGAGCAAAAATCTGGGCTAGTGCTGCCTCCCACCTTGGCTATTTGGAGAGTCTACGAGATAATGGGGCAGAATTAAGGACAGGCTCAGAAATGAAATGCACAATCTTATGGCTGGTTTTTAACAAATTTAAAGAGGCAAATATAGGAATGTAAATCAGTAACCAAGTCTTTAGTTCCTTCTGTCCTAAGTTAATTACTGTACATAAACAGAGTCCCACAGACCCAACCAGAGTTTCTTTTCCAGACTGAAGATGCACAGTCAAGTACTAGCACAAATAGCTTCCCCTGACTGGTATGGTTCCTGGCACTAAGTGGAATGTATTGAAGCTAGAGATTACACCCAATATCTCATTCATGCAGAAATTCACTTTTAAACATGGAAGGAGAACAAAACTTAAATGTGGGGTTCCTTCAACAGATTAACTATAGGAGAAGAGTAACAAGCCACTCAAACAATACGCTCCATGACCTTGCTAACAGTCCATAAAACTTGCTACTAAACACCAACCTTGCTAGCTCCTCCTAAGGGAAGATGAACACAGTGTAAATTCTATTCATTATCGTTACACGTTTTTTTGGGCGGGGGCACAAACAAAAAAACTGGAGGGACTTTGTTAGAAAAGCTGTGTGGAGGCATTTCAAACCACTGTTCTTCACCACCAATTAGAAAAGCAAAATCACCTGCAAATTTCAAATTCTGATATGGTTATACTCTATTAATATTTACTACAGGCAGAACTTGCGAGAATGACAGGTTGTTTTGTCTATTGACTCTTCAGATTTTCTGGTATTTAAAAACACTGAAAATTCAAAAACAAATCTCTCTCAGGAATTACCAGGAGGAAACAAAACAAACTGCTAAATTGGTCTTTCCACAAAGATAGTAATAGCTAGATCATATACTTTGGGACTTAAAAGACTGAACTAGCTACTAAACCATCTTTCAAAAGGTTTAAAATGGTTTCAAAGGGAATAAACCAATCTGGGTTTATAGAAAAAAGCAAATTTAAATGGAAAGTACTAAATACCACTTAACATGTTCAAGATTTTACCCCTACAGAGAATATTTAATTTCATGCCTCATAAATTGACCTAAGTGAAGATAATGGATTTAAAATGAAAATACATTAGAAAATATTGCATTTACCTGAGAGTTAGAATCATAATAAAGTCCTGTAACTGGATCATAATAATATCCCGAGGATTCATCATAATGGTAGGTAGACGTGTCAGGGACAGCTGCAGAGATAAAAATTTAGAATAATTTTTGTTTCCAGTAACAAACAGGCTAAAAATTCAAGTTAAGAAAGTGAGTTTGTGCATGACTGAGATGTTAGGTATATTCTTTAGCTTAACTACATAGCTCACACATTCCCTTCATGGTAGCTTCAGTGCATACAAATAGAGCTAAATCTAAACAGCATCTACGTATAAAAAAGCCTTTTAATGATGAGAAGTGATTTTGATTTTAAGCTTACCATACTTGGTCCCAGGAACTACACCAGTTGGAGAAGTTGTTTGTGCTTGTGTGCTAGTGCTAGTGCTAGTACTCGGCTGTGCTTCTTCAGTCTGGAAAAAGAAAGCAGGTTCAGTAATTCTCATTTTGAATGTCTCTTTAAAAAAAAGCAATCAACACCCCTTCCCAAAGAAAGTACTCCTCTGACAAACTATAGCAAATTTTCAACAATATACTATACTATCAGCAGTTACTTTCCCCCTAAAGGTTAAATCAAGACATGCATAAATACAAATGAGCTATCTTGAGAACCTTTAATTACTTGAAATAATTACATTTTAAAATTCGCTATCAAAAACACGATGACAATGGGCTCTATCTAGCTCTAGTTCAGAGCAGAAAAGGTTAAGATTTGCCCAGCAAAACAAAAGTTTCCGTAACAGTAAACAGTTCTATATTTAAAACTACAGATTACCGGAGAGCCAGGTGGATTGGTGGTTTGATTATACAGTTGGGGACTTTGGGATACTACAGCCGCTGAAGTAGTGGTGACTGCTGCCCCTGATAATAAAAATAGTTGGTTAGAGAGCCAATGTACTTAGGTTACCTGGAAACCTCAGGACAAAATTATAAGCTAAACACTCAATAATATTCCTCTTGGATGTCTCAGATTGCCTTCTAGCATTGTGCTGTAGTGTATGTCAAGTCCTATTATCTAATTATCACTAACGGCCCACTGGATATGCACTATGCAGAGATGATAACCTTTAACTTTTGACATCTAAACTTTCTTATAAACAGAAAATAGGTTTTTTTTTTTGGAAGGGGAGCTGGGGAATAGCAGAAAGGATGAGAAAAAAGGAGAGATTATTTACATACTTTTGGTTAAAGTAAGATTTAATTGTCTTAATTTTTATTAATAACCTTAATTAAAGTAATAAAATCTTTAAGTTTATACTTTGTCCACAGCACTAGTCATACTCTTTCTGGATCTTGTAAAAAAATTTAGCAAAAGTGGACGTGGTCACGCAAAACTAAACAATGTCATTCCCTACGTGCCGGTTTGCAACTTGGCAAATAAGAGTGCCATTTGGACCTTTCTCTAAATTACATATACCATGGGGGTTTTTATGAGAACCCATAGGATGGCAGAGAGGATTCCGGATTATCTTTGAACACTTGAGGAATCCAGTAAGATTGCCTCACTTGTGAAAGCTTAAGCATAAGATGCAATGAAGTATAATACCTGGTACAGTAGATGTATCATTCTCCACTCCCCCTGCTTGTTGCTGGTAAAACTGCTGATAATCTTGTGAATACTGAAGAAAATGCAAATGGCAAAGTTGGCAAACTCCTGTGAGATCTTTGGAGACCAGAAGAGTCTAAATTCCTTAAGATTTTACTCACCTGGGCATACTGTGTATAGCCATCTTGGCCTGGCTGGAGGTAATTGTAGTCTATATTGCCACCTTCTCCACTTTGAGACTGCAAAATTCCAGCAAAGAGGGAAATGCACATGAAATTAGTAAATTTCAGATAAAAGTAATTAGGAAACATTCCCTAATAATTTCTTTGAGAGCATGCCAATCAGAACCAATGCAGGTAGGTATAGAGAAAACAGGAAATCCACTACCTGTAAATCTTGGCAATACCATAACACTAACTTGAGCAAAGGACCCTCCCCACCTTCATACCTGCGTGGATGACCACTGAGCTGCAGCAATGGCTGTGCTAGCCACAGAAAAGGCGCTGACCCGGTTACCATCTGGGAGAACCAAATCTCTGAAACCATGAAGACCAAATCTCATGAACAAAACTGTACTTTCCCCTCATATCTATCTCAGGTTTGTTCTCCCCTTAGTCACATGAGGCAATCAGAGATGGTCCCCACATGCTAATTTCTAGCCTAAAACTTAGTAAACTGCAAAGGCACTAATTATTAACTGCTAGTAGTGCCAGAAGATCATCAAAGTGTCTGTCAGAACTTTATACACTCATCTCGACACAATATTGCCTACCTATAGATAGATATGTGTGTATGTATATATGTGTATTTGTACACACAGACACACAATTTGAAAACTAACCAAACACCTGTGGATAGAAAGTGCCAACAGACCAGGTAAATTTGTGGTAATTATAATAATTATTACTCTTGTCCACTTCTGGAAATCTAGTGATTACCAAATAGAATCCTTTGTGCACAGTGCCATAGTATAATAGAAAGCTGGTCCTGGAGTCAGAAAGACACCTAGGTCCAAATCCAGCACCTCAGACTAATGAGACCCTGGGCAAATCACACTCTTGGCCTCAGTTTCCTAATCTGTAAAACAAGGGGTTAGATCCAATAACCTCTTTAAGGTCCCTTCCAGCTCTAAACCTACGGTTCTATGTGCCACCATTATTTCTTCATTCTTCCTACTTGCTTTTACCCTCAGCTAAAGCAAAGAGTTCTCTACTAACCACAAGATGACTTACAAGGACAGGTGAAGGAATAAGCTCCATGAGCAATACCCCCTTTTACTCACATAGGCTTAGTAAGAAAGGACATCAAACACTAATTCAAAAATTAACAGCTTTGTTGTATAATTGATAAGGAATCACTGGGAAAAAAATTCAGGATCCATTTAGAATAGGATTGTTTTAAATAAGGACAATGAAACCACTCACTTTCTGGCACTTTTGGCAAAATCAACTCCAATTGTTTTGCCATCGATTTTCAGTGGAGGATGTAGACTTTGTAGCACCTGTAGCAGCTGAGAAGCATCCTAAAAAAGGAATATAAATAATGAAAACAAGATATAGTTGCTAATCCCCCTCAAGATCTAAGAAATCTGGCTCTATAAAAAGGAAAGTAACTCATTGTATATGCATCTTTGAAAGCATTAGATTCAACACTTTTCCCCATCAATATAGTATTACTAAAGGATTAAAATCAATCTGAACCAAAGAATCAAAGAATTAAGAAACAAAGTTTTAACTGTTTAAGGCGCCAGAACCAAATACATTAATTTAGGGCTATACAAATCACCACAAAATTATTGAGCTGGTTAAACTGTGACCTCCAAAAAGAAGGCACTGATCACCAAACTGCAAACCATCACCAAAATTATTAATCACTTAAAATTTAGTGTCTTTGAAATTAAAAATTACTCTCACCATTGCTGAAGACAGCTGCACAAATGCAAATCCTCTGTTCTGCTGTGTCTGTTTGTCTTTTATAAGACGAATGTTATTGACAGCTAATGATGCATATGGAGACAATGCTGTCATTATGGAATCTACTACAGTATGAGGAGCAATATTTCGAAGAATAATAGCTAAGGAGAGAAATAAGACAAATGTTATGCATGTTTCAATTTTTAATTACCATTAAAGGCAGGGCTAAGTACAAGCTAAAACCACAGTTTCAAAATTTTATCTGAAATTCATTGAGGAAGAACTTAAAAAAACCACTGAGGTGTTCCCAGAAGGTATCACATATGTATTCTTGCTGCAGTTCCTGTAAACTGTATGGATAAACTTACACAACTATAATAAACCTTTAATTCAGTTTATTTTGCATTAGAGAAATGCAAAGAGAAAAAAAAGAAGCCTCAACCAGAGGGCAAATTCTAATAAGGATCACTTTCACTTACTATCACAGTAGTAATCCACAGACTGGACAGACTCTGTCGTTCCAGACGGTACTTCCTGTTCTGAGTCTTAAGAAACATAAGGGGGAAAAAATGAGAAAGATGAACGTAACAATTCACAGCCCCATCAACAATGCACCAATATGCCAGTCTTTCTACAGCCCCTCCAACACTAGCTAGTCCTACCTTTTGCCATCTTTACCAATTTGAAGAGAATAAGGAGAAAACTCAGGATTGTTTTGATTTGCACCCATTAGTGATTTAGAGCATTTTTTAAATATGGTTAATAAAATGCTATTCTTTTAAGATCAGTTTGTTCCTATCCATCAACCTATTATATATCAAGGACTAGCTATTGATTTTATAGCTGTGTGTGTACATAAATATGCATTTTTATACACATTTATACACACACACACACACACACACACACACTCAGTTATAAGACCCTATTCAGAGTTGCATTTTGTTGCAAATGCTTTTCAATTTTATGTAATCAAAATGATGTATTTTACCTTTGGTAATTGCCAATAGTTCTTGTTTGGTGAAGAATTTACCACTTACCACCAACTATAAAAGAGACAGGCTCTCTTCTAATTTTAAAACAGTATGAGCATTTTTAATATTCAGGCCACATATCCATTTTGAATTAATGTGAGATACTGGTGTGAGATAGTGGCCTAAATCTAATTTCTTCCAGACTTCTTTCCATAACACACTAATTGGGAATTTATAAAAAGTTCATCCAGGAAACCATTGGGTTGATGCTTACCACTAAAAAGCAAATAGTAAATCAGGAGAGTAAATGAGGCTACTATTTTAAATCTGGTAATAAAAGAAACATTCTGATCAGACTTGGGAGCAAGGGGAAGGGGAAGAAGGACATGGCATTGGAAATGTTTTCAAAATAGTTGAACCAAACCTACCAAATTTATCAGCTCCGCATCGAAAGCATTTGAGTCTTTTCCTAAAGTTGTTGAGGCAGCACTGAAAAAAAAAATTGAGGGTTGAGTTCAGTTATTTTTTATATTAACCCATAACCCCCATTAACCACTGAAGTACTAAGTAAGGCTGAAGGGATCACTGTCTATTTCTTAGATAAATTATAGTGGCTACTAAGAATGACTTGGTTCAAAGTACATACCAAGTACATACAAAACTGATTTTAGCAGAAGCTTCAAAGAGGACATAAAATCAGAAAAGTTCAGAAGAATGTGTATATTATGTAGGGATTTTCCCTAATTCATCTAAGAAGACTATCAAAGGAGGATCATGCAGAATCTATTTTTTATTAAGTCTGAACAGAATAAATTTCTGTTAATTCTACCATTAAATAATATTGTGAAGATCAGCTACCAAAAGAGATAAAAGGGTCACGTGTGATGTATATGAAAATAAATAAAATACAGATTAATATGAACGTAAGTTAGTACCATCATGAAGTAGCTATAGTGCAAAAAAATTTCCGGACTTCACGCATCAGAAGGGCCTTGCCTGACTTTATGCAATATGTGAATTCAAGCTCTGTCACTTAATAGCTCTGACCTAAGACTCAATTCTTTCATCTGTAAAATGGGTATTAATACTTTTTCACAGGATCACCGTGAGCTCAAACAAAAAAATAAACAAAAGCAATTAAAGTCCTATATGAAAGCAGTTACATTAACCTAGAATTTTAGTTTTTATTTATACTAACAGGTTAAACGTAGGGTTTTTCCCCAAGAGAACATGCCAACAGATAACATAAAGCTGAAGAACCTAGAAATCCATAAAATAGTTTTAACACAAAACTAAAACTAATTGGAAAAAATGGACTTATGCGTACATATCCATATCCTCACCTCATTTGCTCCTTACAACACTGTGAAGTAGGTACTATGATCACCTCTCATTTAATACGTGGTGAAACTGAGGTTGAGGGAGAGGCTAAATGACTTAACCAGGGTGACCTAAGAAGTAAATGTTCAAGGGAGGATCCAAACCTAGGTCTTTCTGACTCAAAAATCCAACAGTCATAAAACCAATGCTCTAAAATTGGTTCTAGATCTTCCAGGCTCACCATTTAGAGGACCCATACGTGGGATCATCCAGGGATGAACTCAACCAAAAAATCAATTAAGCTCAAAAGATGGCATGACCAGTATACTATTTAAAAACATAATAAACAACATAAACAACTAAATTCTTTATACTCCACGTTGAATACCCTTCAAAGAAATGCTGTACATGCTCCAACTTGGCACAATTCCATGTCCAAACAAATTATGTACCAAATGACACTGCTTGATATAAATTAAGAGAAAATTACAACTCCATTAGAACCTGCAAAGCTACCAATACCTTGTGAATGAATCCTAAGGACACTCCCTGAATTATAATCTACCATGACAAGTTACGCCCCAGCAATCACCCATTGTCAGTAATATAGACTCTCCTTAAAGGAGTATTTATCTTTCAAATTTCAAATGACATATTCTAAAACCAAACAAATAAATAGCTCTCCCAATTCCAATTCTAATGATCTCAAAATACAACAGCTGTGAACAATTTAGTTAAGAAAGATTTCTTAACACCAGCAATTATAGCCTCTGGGTGCCATCCTTCCAAGTTGTTTTTGTGCAGTTGTGTTATGTTACCAATAGTGATGACTAAACCAATGGTTCATCATCCTTGTTCATAAACTACTAAACACTAAATACTGAATCTTGATACTACTTCAGCACTAAGATGAACACCAAAATTTCAAATATCCTAGCTTTGAGGTCAACCAAAATCCTAAAAGCACTTAGATATTATAAGTATTCCAGTAAAGAAAATCTAACTAGGAAAAAAAATCTGACTAGGATAGTTGGCTGGCATACCCAGGGTTATGTCCAAAGTTATGTTCATATCTAATTAAGAATTAGGAATTCTCAAAAAAAAAAAAGAATTAGGAATTCTTTATATTTAAATGATTGTTCTGGGGGCAATGAATATTTTTCTGAGGCCAAATGATGAATAGTGAGCAGCAGCCAAGAATTAAGGGACAGGGAAAAATGGAAGATTCCCTGGGCTTTCCTCTTCCCGTCACTTTGAAGAAGTTAATATATATAAGAACAACTGAGTCAAAGTAATAATGGGCTCACTGGGGGCTTTCCTGTTAGGCCTAATTCCTAGATTGTTGTATACTATTAGCTTTTCACACAACAAAGTTAAATAAGTTTTTAGTTTACTTTCCAAAATGTAATCCCTTTACCTTGTTACAAAGCCAATCCTCAAATTTAGGCCTGGGATTGCTATAATGCATTGCGATGTGTTTTCCTTGAATCACCAACTTTTTCTGCAAGAAAAAAAGCAATTAGTTATTCCCATTCTGAGGCATGTGTGTCCATTTTCCCAGGGCAGAGCACACTTCGGAAGAATCAGTGCTCTGGAATTAAATGGACAACATACGGGGAGGACCAACCGCCACCTATACTCTGCCCATCCAATCCTTCAGAGAGGCGGACATAGGCAGTAAGAGAATGGGATTCGGAGTAAAGGTAAACGGAGTCAGGGCGTGTTGAGAGAGCTGCCAAACACTAAACGCTGACATGGAACCAGGAAGTGTCTCCAGCAGAGACAGAAGTCCTAACATTCAGCATTGACAAGTTTGCTAAGAGTGATAGTCTATTTATATAAACAAAAACAAAACAAAAAACCCCCCAAACCACAACTAATCCAAGTTTTAGAGGGCCTTCTGTTTTTAGCCCTTTGAACATTTGTCCTTGGGCACTGCTTCACTGCCCTGCCCACCCCTATCCCCAAACCTAATCAATGTAAAAGCATTTTTAACTCCCACTCCCCAAATACTTTTCTTCAAGATGTGTCCCTCTGAAAAGAAGGGAGTTCATCTCAAAGGGAACCTGGTTAAACTTCTTTGGGGGGCGGAGGGAGGGATGGGACTATTTTGAATGCCACCAACTGAAGCATAGCTAAATTTCATTTCTTCCCAACTACATCAGTTCATATAATTCCCGTGTTACAGATGCCTTCTTCACTGAAACACAGACCCTCTTTCAAAATGAGTAACCAGGAGGCCAATGAAGTTTCTTCAGGGGGTAGGAAAAGTTTACAGATGCATTCACCACCATGTCCATCAAGTCAACAAAGTGACTAAAAGGGACGTTTTTAACAATCTAAAGCTCTAAGCTTCGATCATTCTGATCACAAGTATCAGGGGGCTAATACCTGCCCCCAAAGAGTCTTCATTTAATGGGAGCAATTTTTATAACTCTTTACTAAGTGTGATTAGAGTAGAAGAGATTTAGTCCTAAATTTTTACGGAGTCTAAGCCTCCTAAAAAGATACATCGAAGAAACGGATGGTTCTTTTCTGGGAGATTTAAACTATGCTGTGAATTTAATATTGTCATAACTTCTATGGTATTTTAGACAACAGAATTGTATTTAACTTAAGGGGTAAAATGATGGACCTTCCACTCACTACGATATGCATATACAGAAATAAAGATGCTGGCAAAATTCAAAAGATCATCCCATCTATAATTTGGCAAGGAGGGCTACTGTGAGACTCAAAACTACTTTGGGTTCCCTGAATCTAATGTCCTTTCTGGAGTGAATTTGGACTGTTACTTTTTTCCAAGTAATACACATCAATATAGCTTTGTATACATTAAAATTGTGGAATTTTTTGGTTTGTTTTAAAAGGAATTTTGATCTGGAGAGTTTTAAACTCCTAGGCAACCAAGATTTTGGTACACCCATTAGCAGCAATGGATGTCATGCCAGGAAATTCTACTTTAAGCACATAAGGATTAAGTATGCTCTGAGTTTGCTATGAAGGTGTCCATGGTATGAAATGCATGACGTCCTAGTTTCATAAAGCTACAATGCCATGGCTTCTGATTATTGAAATGAGCAGTATAAAAATCTGACAAATGAGTCAGTTAAAATGATACTCTCATCAGCTGAGTGAGTCTTTAAAACTGCAATAGGTTCCCAATGACAATATAACTTACTTCAGGATGACTCACCTTATGAGTCGTCATATAAAAAGCAACATATTTTTACATCAGTTATTACAACTAAAAAAAAAAAACTTTTTTCCAAAGCACACCTGACAGAAGCATTTTAGTATTACGTTTGAACTCTAGACAAAAATGCTATTCAAGTGCCAAGTGTTAAGTGCTATCCTCACAACTGGAAGAACACTTGACTAACACCACCAGAAAGAATCCTAAATAATTTGCATTTAACAAATAACAATTTAGGTGCCATCTTTAAAGAGCACTTTAAATAAAACAATAATTTCATTGCCACTAACAAGAATAGACAGCAGCAGGACACCTCCACTGAGCTACTTTCATCATATTTATAATACGGATTTCATTAGTAGCATTTACACATACACTCTGGAAAGATTAATATATATATATACATATTATATATATGCCTGCTCCCAAGTGGCACATTGTCTCCAGGCAAAAAACAGATTATTAGTAAAAATGCCTGCCGCAGGCCAAAAAAAAATCATCTTTCCACTTTCAAATGCAAAGTGTAATAGTATAATATTCTTTTCAATGGTCACAGTGAGAATGTAATCAGGTGGGGGAGGGGAAAGGGTGTTTTGATAATTTTAAGAATCAATCATATATACATATATATGATTTTTTCCAGTGGCCCTGCCATGCAACCAAGTTTAAATGCAGAGCAAATTATTCAGTTGTTAAGTACTATCGGTTTGGTTCTTCTATTTTTTTTGGATAAAGATTTTAATATATACAAAGCTTTTATTTAAGTCACTATTTTGGAACAAACCACTCCTTCCACCTCATTTTTTTTTTAATTGTACAGACTTGTTCCATTTTCAGGAATATCTAGACTTGGTGAGTGAAGCAACCTGATTGGCTTCCATCCAGCTGGTAGCATCTTGCAAGTGATAAAACTCCACGAAGGCGAAACCACGGCTTACACCTAGAGACAGCATTCAGATATAGACGGGATACTTGTGTTAGTCAGTTCCTTTATAACAGGTGAATTTCTCTCCAACTGCTTCATTACTTCGTGACAAAGCCAATTTGGGAAGCAGTTTTACATGTGACTTGGCTTTGGGATCTTCTCTTTATTTTGCCATGGCAAGGAACAAAGCCACCTTAACTGGCTACATGTCACTCAAATTTGTTTCCACGCTCAAAAGTAACCATGCAAGAGACTAAGAGTCAAATTAGGGCGAGGGGAGGGGGATGTTTACGTTATTGCTACTTACCGAAAAAAGAAAAACAAAAATTGTTAAAGTGCCTAAAAACAGTGCTTTTTAAAAGTTCCTCAGATGCTCTCTAACATAAGTGTCACATTCCTTAGCCATGGCAAACCCTTCATTCTCATTTCATGTGCTTGAAGATTTGGGGGAGTTCAGGATGTTCTTTAGGGACTGAAATGGGGTGGGGAAGAAAAACAACTTCTAGAAAATGAGTGAAAACTCTCACCTGTTTTTCTCTTCATCAGCCGCACATCTGCAGGCTGAGGGCCTTCAAAGGATTCCATTATCTCTCGAATCTGCACAGGATTTTACACATTTACAGTTAAAGTTTCAAAGCTACATACTACTCCATACGAAACACGGAGAATTCAAGCATAGAGCCACGTCTTCTCAATCAGCCAAACATAACCTCTATCATCAAAGTGCAGATAATCTAATCTTGACTTCCAAATGAGACCGTCATCTTCTGGTGTAAATTAATTCATTTCTACAAGTCTTGGGCACTGCCCTCAATATATCTATTGGAAATGTTCCTTAGATATAAATTTGTGCCATCAGTTGACTTACAACTGAAAAAGAGCGAAAATCTTCTTTATTCCAAATTCCCAGGTTGAAAACAGTTAAGACTAAATGGCCACAATAGCCATTCCTTCAGTCCTAATCAGCAAATGTGCTTTTAATAGGAAAAAACATTTGTAGGTATTACAATGCCACTAGAAACATGCTTAACATTTGCAATGTAATAAATGTTAAATTCCTGAAGAATTCAAATTGCTGTTTATTGCCCAAAAAAACATCTTTTCTTAAAGACTTTCCAATGAATAAAATATTTCTGGGCAACCATCTTATAAAAGAAATAACTTTCCTTACAACTGCATCAATGAGAAAAATGAATGAACTCATGTTTTCTATGCCTAGAGTCCCTCCCTTACCAATTTATTTTACACAGAAGACATGAAGGTGTGGGAAAATAAAACCAAGAGCTTGGTGCATTTGTCAGATTATTCACCAATTAGTATTATATTTTTTAAGTGTTTTTTACTACTGGCAAAACATACACACACACATACACACACACTCTCTCTCTCTCTCTCTCCCCTTATGGGCCAGTGGCCATTTGCTAGTCTGCAATAAAAATATATCAACTGCTTCAATGTCCAAAACTATCAAGCAAAAGCCAAAATTTAAAAAAAAAATTAGCAATAAACCAAGAAAATTATGGATCACTATATGTTCAGCACTGTACTAGTTATAAAGTAAAATATATGGCATCCCTTCTCTTAAAGAGGAGGATTATAAGACCTTGATGCAAAGTAAAATGTAAGATGTACAAAATAACAGCAATATTATAAGATGATGAGCTGTGAATGACTTAGCTCTTCTCAGCAATCCAGGACAACTCTGAATGACTTATGATGAAAAACGCTATCCATCCCCAGAGAAAGAGCTGATAGTGTCTGAATACAGACTGAAGCATACTTTTTAAACTTTATTTTTCTTGAGTTTCTTTTTGAGGGGAAGGGGGTGGTCCTTTATTTTCTTTAACAACACGAGTAATGTGGAAATGTTTTGCATGACTACATATGTATAACCAATTTCGAATTGCTTGTCTTCTCAATGCGGAGGGAGGGAGAGAATTGGGAATTAAAAGTTTTAAAAAACAAATGTTAAAATTTTTTTTACATGTAACTGGAGAAAAATAAAATACTAAGTTAAAAAAAGATTATAAAAGCTTATAATCTAGTGTGAGAAACAATATTATTACAGATTAAAAGTGAATAAAATATTCCACAAATGCTAAACTAATATAGAACAAATAGCATTCAGGAGAGAAAATTTTAGAAAATTACTGTACAATACTCTATACTCTTAAAAATCACAGTGAAGCACTATTTCACAAGCCACACAGCATTATCAACTGTGAACATTATGTCTGTACAGCAGAAATAAGTCTGGAAGATGAAAATATTACAATTAATCACACTCAGCAATCAAACAGGAATAACATGGAATAACACATAGCAAGTGCTCCCTCTACTGGTTCGGTAGGAGACATTAACTAAAGCTTCTTTTGGATGTGGCATTTCTTGTATAGGAAGGCACTTCATGTCAAACCTTCCTTGGATGTTACAGGACAAGCTATAAAATCTTTTCAACATATTAATTATCAACTTAAAACTACAAATCCATTAATAATATAATCTTAAAATGATAATAACATTTGTCTTTTAAAAATTCACCATAAATCACAAGGCTTAATTCTAAATCTTAATCTGATAATGGAAGGAATTATGTGTGAAACTCAGATCAAATTTACACATGCTCTAACATTAAATTTTTACTTGTGCTATTGAAATTTTTAAAAATTCAGTGCTTGGGTAAAACAGGTTTTTAAAAAAAGACACTTCAAATTTCAAATCTGAGTTTTCTTATTATTCATACGCTTACTAAGGTGGTATTTTCTTTTGATACTTACATCATTCTCTGTAACAGTAATAGGAAGTCCACGCAACATGATTGTCTTACTTTCCCACTCATCATTAATATCATTCCTGTAGTCATGTTCTCCGTAGTCACCATCAGAATGGTAACCATCTTCTGATCTGTCACTATTCCTTCTCTCACGTTCCCTCTGATGGACAATAAACAAAATTGCAATGAAAATTTCATTATGGGACTGTGCTTTTTCACTCTAATGGGGTACACATATTGGGGGGGTAAAGTGAAGAGGGTGGCTATCGTCATAATTTCCCATCACTAAGAACAGTAATTAAGAAGACATTGAACTATTCTTATGAAGAGGTTTCAGGAAAATGTGGGCATCCTGGGTTCCACACTCTGCATCAGTGAGATGCATCTTCATCTAGCCAACCACCAATAGACACTAGTCATTTTCTCTCAGGAAACAAGAACGCAGTACACTGTGTTGAATTGAGATCTCGCAGAGAACTGAAACCTACCTCATTAAATGCTTATTTTTTTCAACACCACTTATTTAAATGGGATTTCCCACACTTCCTACAATGCTGCACAGGATTCAATAAAATACCTTTGCAGACTAACATAAATCCAAATATATTTAAGAATACAGAAGCTGAATATAAAATTCAAAAGGAATTCAAGTTCAACAAAAGGCTACAGCAACTAAAGAGTTAAATAATGTTCATATTTAATAACTCAATAGCCACCTACACAGCACATAAATTCTCTATGGAGCACCTAAAAGAAACATTTTGTGTATTTCTCCATTTAATCATCTCAGCTTACAAAAATTAAATATTTTCACACATACTAAATTAAAGGGCAGCTAGGTGGTACACTTAATAATGCGCCAGATTTGGAGTCAGGAAGACTGGGGCTTGAATTCTTTCTCAGGCACTTACTAAATGTGCAAACTCGGGCAAGTCACTCAATCTCTCAGCCTGTGTATAGGAGATAGCACCTATCTCGTAGGGTTGTTATAAGATCAAATAACGTAACATGAAGTACTATGCTATAAGAATCCTGTTATAGTTAAGAGAATTTTATAAACCAGGCACCATTCCATTTACCTCTGGACTGTCATAATCTCTATAGTCATCATATCTGTCATTCCTGCGATCATCACTAGATCTTTTATAGTCTGAATCTCTCCGTCTGCTTCTGGATTCACGTTCATCTCGATCATCCCGATCTATGATGGAACCATATCTCCCACTACGCTCTGTTCTACTGACTCTGCAAGATAAAGAATGTTCATTTAAATGAGATACGGCCTCCCTATAGAAAACATTAAGCTCAGTTTATGATACAAAATATCCAGCAGTTTAACGTAATGCTTGATTTTAACTGTATGTTTCAACATTTTCAGTTTCCAAAAATAACCACTTGGGGAAATAGCTCCTCTCCAAAACGCAAAGATAACCAACAGATATTTGAACTCTATGTTTGTAAGTTTAGCAAAATGAACTTTCTGGGCCAAGTGCTGGTGGGGCAGGAGAAGCTGGCACATGTATGAGTATCCAATCTGTGATAAGTGATCAGGAATGGCCTTTCCCCAACACAAAGGTATCTGGGAACTCTGCCCTATTGTTTCCAGAGGACTCTGGTTTACAAAAGAAAACAATCTGGCCCCTGGCCATACCTACAGCATTTCTAAGCCATACTAGACACCAAATGACACCAAAGGATCATTTTCATCCCTCTGAATATCACTCCATTACTTGGTTCTGTATTTTAAAGAATATAGACTAGGTATGCTGTTAACAGTTATTACTAATGTTGAATCAGGCAATCAATAAACATTTATTAAGCATTCACTATGTGCCAGAAACTGTGCTAAGTGATGGGGATACAAAGAAAGGAAAAAAAGCAATCCTTGCTCTCAAGAAGCTTAGTCTAATGGGAAAGACAACATAAAACAACACTGTACAAACAAACTATGAAAAGGAAAAATTGGAAATAATCAACAAATGGAAGACACTAGAATTAAGGGGGATTGGGAAAGATTTCCTGTAGAAGGTGGGATTTTAGCTGGGACTTGAAGGAAGCCAGGGAGGCTAAGAGGTGGAGAAGGGGAGGGACAGCATTCCAGGCACGGGGGACAGTCAGTTGTTTGACATAAGTCAGTTACGTTAAACTGCAATTTAGGAAGGGATCTAAAGTAATCATTAACTACTTCCCAAATATAAATGACCAATTCGAATGATGAATTTGAAATGGTTAAATGCAACCTAGCTCAATCTCTGCTACAAAGTAGCAGTAGAAATGCTAGAATATGAAATATTTCTAGTCAACCTCCAGGGCTCAACAGCTTCAACTTTCTATCAGTGGATTTAGCAGCTAGGCAGCACAGTGGATAGAACCGCTGGGCCTGGAGTAAAGAAAACTTGAATCCAAATCTATCCTGAGACACTAGATGCATGACTTTGGGGTAAGTCACTTAATGGCTGTCTGCCTCAGTTTCTTTAACTGTAAAATGGGGATAATAATACTACTACTTTATAAGGCTGTTGTGAGAATGAAATTAGATATTTGCAAAGCATTTAGCACAGTGCCTGACATATATGTGCTTAATAAATGATTGTTCCTTTTCCTAATTGTTTCTGTAATCTCTTTCATGTTGGCTTTTTGGTTTCTCACCAAGCAAAGTATGGAAGCTTTTCGTGTATCCATTTTAATCCAATTCAACCTTTCTTTCACTAACCACAGATCAAGGTGGAAGAGTAAAGAGAAAAAAGAAGGAATAATTTGAACCTCATTTAATTTTGAAAGGTTTTTCTCCTGATTTGTGATTAATAGTCTTTCTTACAAAGTACCATGGTCATTCAGACAAGGACCACAGGTTATGCATGCACTTAAATGCCCCTCAAAGTAATTGTTTTTCAATCTAGTCAAGTAATTAACTCTATTTTGTTGAGTCAGCTACATGACCAGTAAGAAAGTTATCATGTCATATAGTATAGCAACTGGTCTATATTTGTTGTCTACAACCAAGCTTCATAAATACAGTTTTGAGGAAAAAATGCTTACATTAATCCTAGATCTCAGTGTGGTACAGCAGCAAAAGTTCTAGACTTGGTATCAAGAGAGACTTGAGTTTGAATTCTTTCCTTGTCATTTACTATTAGCTATGTGACTATGGACAAGTCATTTAACTTCCTTCTCTAGATTGTTTCCTAATCTGTAAAATGGGACTATATTAAGCATCCACCTCAAAGAATGATAGATTATGTCAGAAGGGAGTTTAGAAATCAACCAGTCCAAACCTCTCAATTTACAGATGAGGAAACTGAGGCCCACAGAAGTGAAGTGACTTGCTCACAGAACTAATGTTTGAATCAAGGTTTTCTACTTCCAAATTCAGTGTTCTTTCCCCTGTAGCATACTTCCTTACAGGGTTGTTATGAGATGAAATAATAATGTTAAAGTACTTTTTGGTAAGCCTTAAATGTCAGTTATTATGTTTTTTTTTTCCCAGAAATTAACTTCCATATTGTACAGCAATTGTTTTTTTGAAAAGCAAAAGGAAAAATTTAAGGACAAGGATAAAACTAAGGGAATGAGAGGATGTAGCAATTCCATCACCTTAATGACATGAGATGCTAATGGCAAAGATATTTGTGAAAGGGTTAGACATATGATTAAGACACCCCATTAGGACTGTGATGCTTGCCAACTTTGTGTTAGTTTACCTCATGATTCCTGGTCAAGTGTAAAGAGAGGAGGGACTGTAGGGGCTAACTGGGCTAGGGAATATAAGCTGGAGAAGCCTAGTGGTAAGAGAGAAAAATCTTACTTAAAAACCACAAAATGCTATCTCTAAAATAGGGGTTTGTCCATGGATAAACTTCAGGGGTCCATGAAAAAGGAAAAGAAAAAAATTATGTCTTTATTTTCACTAGCCTGTAATTGAAATTTAACATTTCCTTCAAATATCTGAAAACATTATTCTCAGAAGGGACCCATGACACAAATGTTTAAGAACCCTTGTTCCAGAATAGAACGAGATCATGGTATTCATAATTCCTGGTTTCTTTTTCAGGCCACCAATTTGACCAGTCTGTGATGAGCCCCCTACGTTAAAAAGGACAGTTCTGAATAACTCTGGTAGTAATCAGAAAGATGGAGTGGAAAATAAAGAGGGATGGAAATAACATGTAGTGGAAGCAACCAAGCAAATTATCAGCCTAATTATATGCCTAATGGTCCTACATTCTTTTCTTATAGATTTTTATGTCCTTCCTCCATTTTCTCATACGCTCTAGTACAAAGCTAATTTTTCATTAGCGGTGAGGATATCTCATTAAAGAACCCTCTTCCTTCTCATTTTCATCCTGTGTTTTCCTATAGGCTCTCCTGTTCATAGGATTTAAAGCTATAGAGGACCTTAGAGATTATCTATTCTAATTCTCCCAATTTTGAAAGGAGGAAAATGATGTCCAAGAAGGTGAACTTTCCAAAGTGACAAAATGAAGATTTGAGCTCAGGTCCTGCACCTCCAAGTACTGTACGCATTCAAATTGAGCACTTCTCTGCCTACTGGTGTGTACCTGTAGCTAAGACAGGAAATGGGGCTATGGAAACTAAAGACAATAGTCCCTGCCATCCAGTAGCTTAGATTTTAGTAGGGAAAAGTGAGCACTCTGTCTCTAATACTGTGATACAATAGAACTACTTGATGCAAGGATCCCAGGACTTCTTGGATGTTGTAACATAATTCGGTTATTTGAGACTTTTTCTCAAGAATTCTTTGATGGAATATTGATTTTAAAAATAAAAGTGAATTAAAAGTAATTCTGATTATAATACCATCCTGAGACTCCTTGGGATAAATCAAAACAAGTTAGGATCCACTGACTTAATAATACAAACAGTAACCAGTAACCATTCTCTGCTCACATTTATCTCAGGTGAAGAAAGAAAGGAGACAGAGTAACACAGGAGAGGGCAGAGGAAAAACAAGTATCTTTGAAGAGGACTAAATTGTAGAAACAATGGTAATAGATACACAAAAAAAAATTTTTTTTTTTACAACTAAAAGAGCTTCTAAAAGGGCTCGCTCATTAATAATGAATGCAATCTAAAAACGATCCCAAATCTTAAGAACTAAAACATATGGCTCAATGCAGGCTAAAAATTACTTTCATTTATCACGCAGTTACAACATACCGTTTGTCCGAACCCATAGTCCTGTTAAAAGTGCTAGTACACAGCTCCAAATGTCAAATGTCTGTTCAAGAAGGCAAAAGAAAGAAATTAATACAAATTTATGTTTCGCATACAGGACTTTGCAATTAGCTAGAATTATGTGCTTACCCACTATAAAACTCAATTTTAGGATTCAGATAGAAAAATACCTGCCTGATCTTGATAGTTTTCTCATTATTTGAGATATGGCTGAAATGCACCAGTAACCTCATTCCATTTTTGAAACCAGGCCTGAAATGGCCTGAAGGACAGTACAACGTTTCTCGAGTTACCTCTACCAATAAAGATCTGCACGAAATCGAGATTTTCAGGGGTTGACCAAAAACCTTACAGAATACGGTAAGAAAACTGACAAAAGATCCAAGTCTAATATTTACACTTTTGCTTTTAGAGATTGCTTCAAAGCTACTTCCATCTACAGACCCGGAAAATGAACAAACATCTGATGCAATCTCATTCTTCGGATGAACCTTTCGGACCGTTCAGAGTTCCCCAAATCTGGAAAGAAACTCAAGGCCGGAGCCGCGCTGCACGGCCAGCCCGGGGGAGGCCGCAGTCTGCGTAGCTGCGAATTCTCGGAGCGCTGGCGCAGAACCGGCGTCCCATCACAATAGGCGCCCCGGACGACAAGGTAGGTCCCCGGGGACCGGGACCGGCCAGCACCAGGCCCGTGGGCGCCACTGCGGCCCCACGCAAGCCCCGGACGCGGGGTTTGCTAACAGCCGGGGTCCGGCTTCGGGCTGGGGAAGCCCTTCTCCTGGGGGCCTCTCGGGCTACCAAGGCCGGCGGCACCAGCTCCTCGGGCTGGGGCGGCCCAGCTCGGCCCCACTAATGGCGGCCGGGCCCACGTCCGGAGAAGAGGACGCAGGCGGCCCGAGGACGAGGCCCGACCGCTCTGGACGGCCTGCCGCTCGTTGCCCGAGGAGGGGCGGCTGGGGTGCCGGGATCGGGAAGGAGAACAGGCACCGACCGCAGGGGCGAGCGCCGGGCCGGGGCCCGAGGGGGAGGAACGGAGGAGAGGGCTCAGCTCGCCGGCCTCAGGGGCGCCTGGGGTTGCTCTCCGGGGCCCGGCGCCCTGCCCCCGCCGCTCCCCGGGGCTGACAGATGGGCACCAGAGAGATGGCTGACGCGGGGCCAGAGAACTCACCGAGAGGCGGTTGGAATCAACGACCAAGTTCCTGGGGAGAGCACGGACGAGCTGGCGCACTCACCCCTGACCGTGCTCGGCGAGGCAGCCCTCGCGGCTCGGCGTCCCAGAGGCGCCAGCGACGGCCCGGGACCTGAACAAAATGGCGACTCCCCCGACCGCCGTCTCCTACCCACACTGCTCCTCGCTCCGCTCGGCTGGCCGCCGCCTGCTGGAAGCTTCCACTGGATGCGCATGCGCAACACGCTCTCTCCCGCCCTCTATGGCTACGCGGTGGCTGCTGGGAGGTGTGGTTTCGACTACAAGGACTTTTTTCCTTGTCAATAACCTACGCACTTTCCTTTCATTGTGCAAGAAAGTATCCCATTTACTCACATTTGAGACTAGGAGCAGTCTGGCAGGAAATTAAAAATCATTTCATAATAGGGTCATCCCTAGAGCAGAGGAACATTAGTGAAGGTCTAATACAAGACCGAGAGGCTGAATGAGTTGGACGTCTTCGCAGGCTGCACCACCACTTTTTGGATACATTATATTGGGCATTCTTTTTGTATACGGGATGCACTGTATGGCCAATGAGGGCCCTTCCAGCCCTCAAATTCTGTGGTGCTGTGACTTGCATAAGGGTCAGACAAATAAACAAGCAGATAAACTTGGAGTTGAACCCGGGTCCAGGGGATCCAGATCTAGTGCCCTTTCTACTAAACGTGCCCTACTTAACCTGCGCTTGAGAGCTCTCTTCTGAACGCAAATAGGTTTTATTCCCTTCTTTGGTGGAGCCAAGTACACTGCTTTACTACATCCCTTATCACCTGGTCTTGATAACCCTGTGAAGTAGAGAAGTCAAAGAGAACTCAAGTCCTCTGATCACATGCTCTTAGGGGCTCCACTTGCCTTCTCTGCCTCCTAGCCTCTTTCAGGGTCCAACTCAAGTCCCAACTTCTGCAAGAGACCTTTCCCAGTCTTCCACAATCTTGGTGCTTTTTTCTCTGAAATTACCTCTGGTTCTGATTCCAAATCCAGTGCTTTTATCATTAATTGATTATACCACACAAGAGACTTATTCAAGGTCACACAGGCAGTTCCCACAAGAATGGGAAACACTGGTTTAAATCCACTCTTCAGTGTTGCTGCTGCAGTTGGGGCAAAGATTCTGCCTTTTGCATTATCTTAAACACTTCATGAATATTCGAATTTAGTCTTATTCTGCAGGTAATACCCAAAGATGGTAAAACTTAGTACTTGACTACTTCCTACAGCCCCTTCTGACAATGATCAAGAGGTAAGGGAGAAGAGAAAGTTGCAGTCCACAAAAAACTGGACCATACATAATTTCCATCTGGAAATGAAGAAATGTTCACGTCAAACTGCAGAGGAAACATCTTGGATTTGAATATCCTATAAGAGTATGTAGGTGGTGACCTGAGAATGGAAATTTTACCCTTTGTCGCCAAATTCTGGGAGATTCCTGTTTGGATGGAATGGCATCTTAAAAACCCTTCCCAACTGTGGCTTGAACAGGTTTAGAAGTAACAGTTCCCAGAAATTACATGTGATATTTCATATTTTACACAGTGGCTAGTGCATTACTTATAATCAGTGCTCAAATAGTTTTTGAATGCATATCTATATCTATATATATCAAGAATCTAGAACTTCCAACTTTTTATTCATTACTTTGTTCAATTAGGTTAAGGACTCAGCTGCCTATGAGGCCCTGGCTAGGTGCTCAGATAGCTGAATAAGATAGTCCCTGTCCACACTCTAACAGATGGTAAATTAGCTAATGATCAAGACTAGTGCTTCGTACTGTGGTGTTTTCCAAATTTAATTTGAGTATTTCGTGAGTTCTTGATATGAATCTTTGCACTGGATCTTTAGTTTGGCTGCTCTTATTACAATATTATAGGAGCTGAAAGATTTTATGTTCATAGGATTTAGAGATGGAAGGGAATTGCAAGATCACCTAATCCAACCCCTTCATGTTCCTGGAACAAAAGAGAATGGGAACTAAGAGCAAAGAGGGACAGAAATTTACCAAAGATCAAGGATATTAATAAGTAGTAGAAATGGCACAAATTCATTTTCAAAACTAAAACTGCTGTTCTGAAGAAAAGGAAGTCAGCATTGCCAAAGGTAGAGATAATTTTTCCTAATCCTCTCTGGACACTAATATTCTATATATTACAAATGGCACTGGTAATGCTGGGAAGGAAATGCTGAGAAATTCTCAAAGTTAAGTAAATTGTGAAGCCACCATTTGTGGAAGAAGTTATCAACACTCTATTGTGATATTTGCTTCAATGATGGGCTTAATTAAGGATGTGATTAACTAAGGTCAATTTTTTAAAAAAATTTTTTTTTTGCAGGGGGGAAGGTAGGGCAATTGGGGTTAAGTGACTTACCCAAGGTCACACAGCTAGTGTGTCAAATGTCTGAGGCCGGATTTGAACTCAGGTCCTCCTGACTCCAGGGCTGGTGCTCTACTCACTGTGCCACCTAGCTGCCTTCAGTAGGTCAATTTATTATTAAAATTCTATTCAATTTAACAAGTATATATTAAGGGTATTAGGTTCTTTGGGGAAGGAGGTCCAAAGTACATGGTCATTACCTTTAATTAGATTTACTAGAAACCCTAGCTAGAGATATATGCCACCCTTTTCCAATTTCTATTTTTTCAAAATGGAATACCTTTAATCAGTCAACTTTCCCTCCCATCACCTCTATTCATTTAGATCCTACTTCCACCAACAAAGTTAATGCTGGAATTTTAAGATCATAAAGCTAACTATATGGGCCTTTTCAAAGGGCAATTTCTCTATCATTAATGGTGGTAGTTCACTAGGCTGTATAGCTGCTAATCTGAGTTAAGGTACTATTTAACCCTGTTTTTGTTTTGGAGTACTTCTCAGCGCCCAGGCAATCAAGTGCCTTTGAGTCTTGCCTTTGTTTTAGGAAGGCCCACACCCTTTTGCTAATTAGGTCACAAGAGGTGTGAAGCCCTTGAGAGGTATAAAAGCCCTCAGGGCCCTGAAAAAACTGTATATATAATCTGAGGGAAGTTGTTAAGCTAGGATTCTCAGAACTGCCCGAGGAGAGGTTTTGCTTGGAGGGCTCACTCATTGGAAGTGTTCTTGTGAATTGGCCAGGCAGGGTCTGGGTAGCCATCAAGTACCACCCCCCCACACCTTGAAAACCCAGATGTTGATGCCCCCCCCCCCCTCTCTCTCTGGTAACTATGTATGTATTGCTACGGACAGATGGTTAGAAGTCCCGTCTGCTGATTTGTGTTATTTGCTGTTTATATAATTTCTGCTTGTAATTTGTTTCTGTTTTCCCTGAAGTTCAAGGTGCTTTTTCCCCTGAACTAAGTGAGTAATACATGTATGTTTAATTAAAGTGAGACTGTAAATCCCTCAAAGTTGCTTTCCTTAGAGAAGTAGATCAAGGAATCTGTGCTAGCAGCCCTCCTGTGCGCTGGTGCTGTTTGTCTTACACCTCCACAGCAGCTGCCAGCAGCACTGTTGTTACAATCCCTAAGTCTAGGCAATTATAGAAATTAACAACAGCATATGGAGAATCCATCCATCAGAAATCAGGCATACCTGGTTAAAGGGCTATTATAAAACTAAATAACAACTTAGCCAGTACTGGGCAAAACCAGTTCAGTTCCTCAGAAACAATAGGAACTACTCAGGCACAGGTAGGAAAAAAATAAGGTGATAAGATATCACAATCACCTTTCACATACAGAGCTGTGAAATTTAATGGAGGCGAACATCTGAAGCACAGAGTTGCGGTTCCTTTAAATCAAACCCGTGATTTAATAAGTATATGAATCTCCACTGAGTCAACTCCCTTTACTTTTATGCATGTCTGTAAATCTTTTGGAGAGATGCCTAGGGATACTGAGAAGTTAAGTGATTTGTCCAGGGCACAGACTTCTATGGTAGATTCCCTTCCCTGTTATACTGGATCATTGTGGCAATTAATTCCAAAAGTATGGCTAACATTTCTGAAGCATGAACTGGTTCAGAAAAGACTTGATTCTAAAAGAGCTCACCTTGGTTCTAAAAAAAAATCATGTAATTTGAGGGCACGGAGAAGGAATGATAAGGACATAGCAGATTAAAAAATATTTATATATTCATCACCACATTGAAAAAAATTTTATTTAAAAAAAGTTCTAGCAGCAAGAACAGTAACAAAACAAAAGGAGAGACAGACAGACAGACAAAAGAAGGTTGCACCCTGTGGGATTCATCTCAATCCTTTACTCAAGCTCCTTATATCGAGCAAACATGACTCTCCTCACAGCATCTCGGTATGTCTCATTTGACTGCCTCTTGCTAGGTTTTCCTTGTGATCCAACACCAGGCCCCCTCGTCCAGCCTTCAGTCTACAAAACAAAGGGAGAAAAAAAAGAAACAGCTGTTAGACAATTGGTCTCAGGGCTGCATTTGGCCACTGAATTTTCTGGAGGGTATAAGACACTCTGGGCCCAAAGATGTTTTAACATAGTGAGAAATGAGATAAAGGTAGAGTTGTGTGCACCAAAGAGGCTATACCAAGAAACACCCCCAAAAAAGACCCAGAGAAGGAAGAGTCTAAATTTCAATGGAATTAGCCTTACTATGAACAGAAAATCCAAATTCCCCAACTCATCAAAACAACCTTCAGCTAGCCTACCAAATGAAGGATGGTGTCAGCTTGTGGATGAAATATATTATGCTACTGTAGCGCTTCCTGAATTATGGCTTTCAGAACTGTCCTGTACAAGTATAGCTTTGAAACTTACATGTTGCATTTATTGTATAATTAAAAAGAAGAGCAAGCTGTATGAAAATAGAGATTTGCAGTTTCACGTACAGTCTTCTTTCTCTGTTCTACTTTGTACATGTAAATGCACATTTGGTGGCTTTGTTACTTTCACAGTGAAAAAAAATTATTAAAAAATGTCCTTACACAGAATTCTTGAGGCTCCTTCCCAGTTCTTATTCCCACCTTCCTTTCCTTTGTTTCTCCACCATTTCATTCAAAAAACCATCTAGTTCAGGGCAGCTAGGTGGCACAGTGAGTACAGCACCGGCCCCGGAGTCAGGAGGACCTGAGTTCAAATCCGGTTTCAGACACTTGACACACTTACTAGCTGTGTAACCTTGGGCAAGTCACTTAACCCCAATTGCCCTGCCGTCCCCCCTGCAAAAATAAAAAAATCATCTAGTTCATGCTCCTTTCCCCTCATCACTGAGTGGTCCCTTTCCCATGGCTTTCCCATGTCATCCTTGGCCCTATCTCTCCCTTTTGTTTCAGCTCTATGTCAGATAATACTCTGGGAAATTCTTAAAAACATATTGGACAATCCTCTCTCCAATCACTCCTTATGTCAATTGGTCCAAAGCATTGTTAGAAGAAGCGGAGTTAAGACCATTTGATCCTAGAAAACCACAGAGGTTTTAAAGAGAGCTATGGATAAACAAAAGGTAAAAATCATTTTACCTCTTCTGCTGAGGCCAGGCCTGGTTGACCATATCCCAGACCTGCTCCCTTCTTCCAACCTGGGGACTGCAGTACACAGCCTCCTTTGTTGTTGCCATCAATACCTACTTTACTTGAAGATTTACGATCACTGCAAAAGAACCAATTGTACCTAAGCATTTGCCTTTGTTTGAAGAGCATCATAACAAGGACTGAAGCATTTCAGAAGACATTAAGTCACATATTAAGAGGAAGAAAAACAACAAATCTCTTCAAGATCAGTCTCACTGATCTTGTGAAATTCCTAGTGTCCTCTCTTTCACATGCCCTTTTATCTTTTGGAAATTCAGCTTTTAGATTAATACTGAAGTACCAAATTAAGCTGAAATTTTAAAATCCTGGTAGTTATTTCATGCTATTACTAGGAACAAATAATGATCACTATTATTTCCATAGAACTCTCCACCCTTACTCAAAAAAGGTGTGTCAACAAAAAAGAGCATTCGTACTGGCCTAATAATGGGCATTCTTTAATTCTCAGTTTGTTAAAAGTCCCATTTGGTGACAGTGATAACATCTACTGCCTTTTGATCCAGGCTATCCACCTGCAGAATTAGACACATCAGAAGATCATAAGATTTATAGCTAGAAGGGGGCTGAGATGTTCATCTAATCCGAACTACTTATTTTACAAATGAAGAAGGAAACTTAGGACTAGAAAAGTTAAGTGCCTTGCCAAAGGCCACAGTTAGCAAAATATCTGAATTCTCAAATTCCAAATTCAGTGATCATATTGTATACAATATGCGTACAATATTATAATGCCTCTCCTGCTGTATAGGCTTCAGACCCCTAGGAGACAGCCTTTCTCATCAACACTTTATTTGGGTGATAGTCGTTAAATATAAAGGTTAGTGATATGTTTTACATTGAGTAGAGAAAAATACTTCTATTTGCCTCATAAGATACACATCTTGTGTCTCCTGCATATGAAGACATATATGACTGACTAAAGGACCATGGCTAGGCCAGAACCTTGTTTCACAGGTCTAAAAGAGCCCCAAACCAAGAGAAAGGATGTTGACTCACCTGTCAGTTTCCCTGGAATATTTCATTCGTTTTCTATCTGGGGAATCTGAAAAATGAAGCTTTTCTTTACGGTCACTTCCTTTTTCTCTGTATCTTCCCTGTTAGAAACCAAAATATAAGACATAAATGTTCTACTTTTCCAGGTAGAATGAGGAAAGGCAAAGTAGCAGGAAGAGAACTCTTTAATTTTACCCTGGGGAAGGGTGAAAATTAGTAAACAGAGAAAAGATCAATAGGAAAGCCCCATAAACATACTTCCCGCTCTCTCCTCTCCAGATATGCCAGCTCCTGCTCAGACTGCTTTATTTTTCTGTGGATCTCCAGGTTTTGCTGTAAAAATAAGGGGGATTTTGAGTAAAAAGAACTCTCTGTGAGTTTCTATTAGAAAGCCACTCCTAGTAAAAACCCTTAGGCTACTACCAATTAATATTTACTATCTCTTCCTCTTTATGGCCTCTCTCTAAAGAATTCAGAGAAGTTTGAAAACCTAACAGTTCTTGCTGTTCTCAGGACCAGATGATCTGAACTAGCCTGGTTTATGTCACTGACTCAGTGTATGGTTTACAGTTAAGACTGGGTCTCAATCTCTCCTTCTCTGTGCCAAATTATTAGATGACAAGATGGAGGGAGACACATGACCAAGAATTTCCCTGGCACAGCTGGAAGGGAGTTCAGAATTAACTAGTCCAGCATGCTCAGCATAAAGGCTTGCCCCCCTTCCACCCCATGTAAATGCAGCCATCTAGAAGCCAGGCTCCATTCCAGCATCAAGGGCTGCCATGATTCTGCATTTCAGGGTGAGGGCACATCACTCTCCTGGTGGGGAGTGGCTTTGCTCCAGAGACTGCAGCTGCTGGGGCAGTGGAAAGTATGCTACATTTGGAGTCAGATTCAGATTTCTTAAGCTGCTTGGTGGTACAATGGAAGGAGTCCTGGACTCGGGAGTCAGGAAGACCTGAATTCTTTCCCAGACACTATCTGTGTGACCTGTATTAGCCTGTAAGCATCTTGAGGGCAGAAATTGTCTTTTGCCTTTCTTTGTAACCCAGAGATTAACACAGTGTCTGTCACACAGTAGGTGCTTAATAAATTTTAGTTGACTTATTAGTCCAACTCTTCCATTTCAAAGGGAAAGAAAATGAACATTTCCTGACTTGCCTACAGTCACAAGGCTAATAAGTGGCAGAACCAAATCTTCACCACTCTATTAAGCCAGCCCCAGTCCCTTGAAAATATTTCACTCTGGCCATGGTCCTGCTGTGACACCCTGATGCTATAACACCCTCTGAACTGGACCTCCAGAAACTATGCCCTAGAAAACTATGCCACTCAGCTTGGGAACTTCTGCCCTGGAGGCTGGGCTGTCCTGAGAGCCCACATCATATACCCTGTGGCTCTATTCATCACCCCTATGTCTCCCGATCAGCTCCTATTAGAATGCAAGGACCTTAAGGGCAGAAACTATAACTCTTTCATAACTATACCTGAGACACATTGCCCCCCAGCACTTAGCACAATTCCTGGAACAGAGTAAGCACTTAATAAGTCCTCCCTTTCTTTCTCACTTCCTTCATACATGCATTCATTAAACTAGGACTAGAACCTGAGTCTCAAAATTCTAGAAATATTGTATAATGCTGAGAATATGACTGATTTTTGAAACCTATATCCTAGAATTTTGACACCAGTGTGACAACCATTGCCACTTAATTTGATTCTACTGCTTTAACTACACAGAAAGGACAAGACATTTTTCTCAGGGAACCCATGTGTAACGAGGAGGAGAATTCTGATTTCATTAAAGTTAGTTTAATTGTTAGCAGGTTTAACATTTAAGGAGGCAGCCAGGTGGTGCAGTAGATAGGGAGCTGGATCAGGAAGACTCATCTCCCTGAGTTCAAATCTGGCCTCAAACACTTACTAGCTGTGTGACCCTGGGTGAGTCACTGAAACCTGTTTGCCTCAGTAAGAGCTGGAGAAGGAAATGGCAAACCACTCTAGTATCTCTGTCAAGAAAACCCAAATGGGGTCACAAAGAGTTGGACCTGACTGAACAGCAACAACAATTAACTGGGAACTGTGGGAGAGAAGCTGAGGAATACTGGAAGAAAGCCACGGATGAAAAAACTAGGTGACTCTGACATCATCAGTGATATCATCACCATCAATCCTCATCGTCATCACAACTAACATTTAAATAGCTCTTTATCTGTTATCTCATTTGATCCTCATAGCCCCTAGCTTTTACTATCATCAGCCCATTTTACAGATGAAGATATCAGGTGACTTGCCCAAGACCATACTGCTAGTTGAAGTGCCTGCCCAGGACCAAAGCTCAAAAACATCTTGGTAATCTGAGTCCAGCACTGTATCCACTGCACAGTCTAGGTACCCATAGACTGGGTTGAGATCCTGAGCAGCTTTTCACTGTCCTGCTTGACAAACTTCTAATTCCAAGGGCCGCACACCTTCCCCTCCACCCCACCCACCTTGTGAAGATCGGAGAGCTGCTGGTGCTTGAGCAGCACTTCCTTATTGGGAAACTGCCTCCTGCAGAGCAGACAGGCCAGCTTGTTCCAGTCAGTGAGCTTGTCTTCTTCATTTTCCTTTTTGGACAATTCCTCCCTCTGGGGGGGCTGTGCTGGGCGAGTTTGGGGAGGGGGAGGCTTCTCTTCTTCTTCCTCTTCTTCATAGTCACTGTCTCCTCCATACTCACCCAAAAGGCCAATCAAAGGATTTACCACCTTGGGCTGCAAAGACAAGAAAAATCTATTTCAAACCTTTGTTTATCGAGGTCATTTTTTTCAGTCTATTTCTCATTCATCTGTTCTCTTCATCTTCAGGAACACTGAGAAACTTGAAGTCTACAAGACTTACATTTGGAAGTGAAATGAAAAGTAATTTAGCAAGTCAACTAAAGCTAAATCCTAGACAAAATGAGGCCTCGTCTGCCCCTCCTCACTGTTCTGAGGTACTCCAATGCCCATGTTTTACCCTACTCCTTGCTAGTTGGTCTCTGTCAAGTTAAAGTGAGCCAAGACAGTGGCACTACAGGTCAAAAGTTACAGGACTATTATAGCTAACACATTTCCCTCTCCTTATTAATTTTTTTCCAGTTTATTTTTCACTTTTTCTCCTAGTCCCTCTCCCCTGATAGAAAAAAAAAAGAACAAAACTCTTGTAACAAGTATAATCACTCTCTCTTGAACAGAAAATAGATCTCCATCCCCCCTGAATCCTCTAAAGAAGTCTTACTGGTGGTGGGCTCTCTTCCTTCTTCACAGTGGGGGGTAGTGGTTTCTTAAAGACGTCTTCTGCAGGGGCCTTCCCTTCACTGGAGACCTCCTGAAATCAAACGAACGGCATGAAACCTTGAATGAAGCTGGCACTTTGAGCAAAATTTACCTTGTGAAACAAAGCAGATTACAAAAGATGAAGAGATATGACCTGGGTTATTTATTACTTGGTAAACAGAATCTAGCTATTATTTCAAGTCCTGTTCATATCTCTACCCCAATAAGACAGGCCAGTGAAATAATCTGCATTTTGCAAAGAGGAAAATACAAAAAATGAGTCAGGTAGTGAACTATCCAGTCGCTGGAATGCAAAGATTTCTTTCTTACCTTCGTGGGTGTGCTTCGAGCTTTGTCTTTTTTCTCCCTGCTATCCCTTTTGGAGGCATCTTTCTTTTCATTTGGTTTTCCTTGACTGTTGTGCTTCTTCCCCTTGCTCTCTGCCCCAGGTGACCCAGGGTCTTGTGGCACATAAACTTCTTGCTAGGAGGTTATTGAGAAATAATGCTGGGATGACTTATTTCTCTTGAGAATATTTGTGACAAGGGAAAATTTCTATTTTGGTGAGGGGAAGTTAGTAGATAGTGTTACTGATGAAAAAGAAAGAAGATGAAAGAGCATCAAAGAAACCAGAAAACAGAAAAGAGCAGAGGGAAGTTCAAAAGGGGACACAAGTGGCATACTTTTGTCACTATCATGCTAAATTCAATATGCACCTTAAAAAAAGAACATAAATTCAGTTTCGTATTGTAACCTTCTGTTCTGCGCATACTGAAATGCTCGTTTTTTTGATGTTTGAGGTCATAACGAGAAAAAAATTTAGTTAAAAAGAAAAAAATGCAACCATTCTTTACACTGGTGTTCCATACTTGTTGCTATCATCTACTGACCTCCAGGTTTCTCATTTTTTTTTTTCAATGAGTTTAGAATCTAGATCATTATCTTTCTCTTGACACCATCCTCCAAGCTATTATTCTCAGGGATTTCAATACTCATGCCAACAAACTCCCTACTAAACTTACTTCTCTTTTCCTCAGCTCTAAAGATCTACTTCTCCACTCCGTCTTAGTCACAAATCAACATACCACACTTCAGAACTTAAAATTTTTCACCTCCAAGATTTGGAACTTCTAAATTCCACTCTCCAAATACAACCAGCTATCCTCCTACCTCTCCCACTGGCACACTAAAACTTAATCTTCACCTTTAGTCTTCTGGTTCCTTGACCAATTCCTTCTCTCTCACTCACCTTCCCACTCTGGCTTTCTTTAACTACATACCCAACTTTATCCTCAAGGTCTTTAACTCTCCCTAGTTCTGGACCTATGAACCTTTATTTCCAGGATTGCTTCTGCTCTAGTTTCTCTGCTCTTGCTCCAGAGCTGTCAAAGGGGAGGAGAAGATGATCAGGAAATCAAACCAATCTTACCCACTAAAAATTTGTAGTACATAACCTCTAAGTCCTTGCTGCCTAAATCTCCTTTCTCCTCTACCCTTATCTGGTGGATTCTTGTCTCCCTGAAATTGAAACCATTCAGCATAAGATGTCTTCAGTCTCTTTTCAATTCCTCAAACCTAAGGATCATCACCTACTCTCTTGTCACCTAAGAGATATTCCCATTAGTCCCTAAGCCTCCTTCCTCTGCTTGCTTCCATGATCACTCCTACCACCTGCAGAATCTTGTTACAGTAATCATACCATTACTCTTATAATCCACAAACATTTATTGCTACCTATATTTTTGGATAAATCATTTAATTTCTCTGGGACTCATGGGGGATACCTAGGGCAAAGGCATAGGGATGGAAGATGAAGAGATACAGTATGGTGTGTGAGGAACAGCAATATGACCAGTTTGACTGGACTATCAAGTGCAGGAAGGGCAGTTTTGGGTAAGGTTGGAAAGGTAGGTTTTGGACCAGACTGAAGTGCTTTAAAAGCCATTACAGAGGCAATTAGTTAGCTTTTGGGGTTTGCTGGGTAGGGGAATTAAATGGTCAAAGCTATACTTTATGAAAATCACTTTGGCAGCTCTATGGAGAATGGATTGGAAAGGAGAAAGACCTAAATCAGGGAAAACAATTAGGCTACTGCAAAGGTCCAAGTGAGAAGTGATAAGGGCATAAAGTAGGGTGGTAGTTGTATGAGTAAAGAAAGAGGGACAGAAGCAAGAGATTCTGTAGGAAGAAGGAGGGAAATAAGCATTAACAGCTCACTACATGCTAGGCACTGTGCTAAATGCTTTATATTTTCTCATCTGATCCTCAAAACAACCCTATCGTAAAGGTTGAAATGACAAGATGTAGCATGAATGGATATATGGGACGGTGATAAATAAAGGTTAACATTAAGGCTAGAAATCTGGATGACTAAAAAGATGGTGTTTAGTCTTGTGCAGATCCTCCAATCTGACAGCTTGAGCACCCTAACTGTGAGGGTTTCCAAAAGGCTATGCCCTGGGCCCTCTTTCCTCTTCACAGTCTTAACTGATCTCATCAGTTCCTATAGGTTGAATTAATTTCTCCAGGCAGATGACTCACAGATTTATATACTAAGCCCAATTCCTGAGCTCCAGTTCCACATGACCAACTGCTTACTGGAGATTTCAAACTCAACATGTCCAAAATAGAACTATTATCTTTCTCCCTAAACTTACCCCTTTACCAAACTTTCCTAGTCCTGTTGATGGCACCACTACTCTTTGAGTCATCCAGCTTCATAACCTTCCCATTATACCTGACTTCTCATTCTCCTTCACCTCACATATCTGATCAGTTGTCAAACCTTTCTATCTCCACAGCTCTCACATCCATCCCTTTATTACTACTCATACATAGGCCTTCCTCAGTTAAGGTGCTTGTTGCCTCTTGCCTAGAAAGTTGCAATTGCCTCCTAATAATTCTCCTTACCTTAAAACTCTCCTAGTTTCAATCTATCCTCCAAACAATAGCCAAAGTGATTGTTCCCAAGCACAGGTCAGACCGTTCACTGGCCTACTTGAAATCTAGCATCTCTCTACTGGATCATGTTATTACATACTCTTTTGCTCCAAAATGATTAGGGGCTCCTCATTATGTGCTGAATAATATTAGAACTCCTTTCATAACACTCAATGTATTCAACCTGATACCACTCTAAGTAAATCTGTAAAATCAGCTAAGTAAATTTTTAAAAAAATGAACCTTAGAAAATGTTCTAATGTTAATAGACTTTTTTACATCCATTCCTCTATTTAATGCTAATAACAATACTATGAGAATAGGCATCATTTTACAAGTGAGGTCAGAGGTTTTTGTTTCATTTTTTTCTACTTGTTCAGGGTCACATGGCTAGGAAGTAGCAAAGGTGGTAGTAGAAGCCAAGCCTCCTTACTCCTGGTTCTATTAGCTTTTATTTCATATTAATGTATACTTTCGCCAAAAGAATAAAGCAGTCAAAACAAAATTAAAGTCACCTGTGTTTTGGGGTCATAATATGTTCCAGCTAAAGGGTCATAATAGTAACCAGTGACAGAATCATATATGTAGCAGTCAGAGGAAGCTAAAAAGAAAGAAAGAAGCCAACATTAGTTTCTCTCATATGCATAGGATAGTCACAAATACATACATGGAAGGAACTAGACCAGAAGTTTTATTCTTGTCACAGTTTAGGTGGAAGTGGGAGGGAAAAGGTACTATAATGATGGAAGAAACAGAAGATATCAACAAAAACTTCTTTAAAAAAAAAAAAGGAACAAGTCATAACAGGGTAACCTTCTTTTCTGATACTATATCTGGATTTTATGAAAGTATCTGACAAAATTCCATATCCTTGTGAATAAGATAGGAAGATGTAGGCTTGATAATAGTATAGATTAATGGGTTAGAAAGTGACCAAACAAGAATTAAGATGGTGGAGTAACAGAAAGATGTATAGCAAGCTCCACCCCTACCCCCTACAAGTCCTCCGAACAGATCTAGAAAACAAACCAGTGCAAATCCTGATCAGAAAAATCTAAGAAAAAAATCACAGTGAATCCTTTTTTCCAGATTGACAAAGGGAGACAGACTTCTCCACCATGTCTCCAGGAAGTTAGTAGGAAAACCTCATCACTACCCTCTGCTCTTCTGATGGAAGGTTGGAGCCAGGAACTCCAAAACCTCTAAGGAGGGAATTCAGCTCAGAACATCTCATTTTTCATGTGGCTGCACTACACTGGGACAACTCTGACTTCTAGACCTTTCCCTGCTCTCCACCCTTTTCGGCTTCCTTTTTTATGTAAGCTCCTTGAGGGTTGGGACTGTCTTTTTGGGGGGAGTTAATTAGGGGGGATACTTATATCCCTAGCACTTAGTATATAATTCTTGGCACTTAGTAGTTTAGTTAATACTGTTTATTGACTGAACTCACTGATTGAATCCTCTCATCATCAGGAGTAAAAAGAGGAAGTTTAGTTAAACAGAGGCCCTGGGATTGGTTGATCTTAAAAGAATGGTAAAGGAGGGGAAGAAGAATACATTAGAGGGAAAGAGAAAGAAAGGTTAAGGAAAATTATCTCATGTAAGGCGTGAACAAGCAGAAGTCTATGAAAAAAACAAGAAAGGGTTGGGGGAAGTGGTACACTTAAACCTCACTCTCACAAGACCTGGTCAAAGGAAAAAAGAATGTATAAATACAGAGTTGGGTACTGCTATCTACACATTTCACTATAGGAAACAGGAGGGAAAGGGCAGAAGGGAAAGGAAGAAATAAGAGGGAGAGTAGGTTAAGGAGTGATAAGTCCTAAGCAAAACAGACTAACTAAAAATGTACAAAAATATTCATGGCTCTTTTGGCACTAACAATGGGAAATTGAGGGAGTGACCATCAAGTAGAGAATAATGAACATATTATAGTATAGGAATGTGATGGGAAAGCGTTTTGCTTTATAAAATTATAAAATCTGGGAAGACTTATAGGAACTGATGGAGAGTAAAGTAAGCAATACCAGGAGAAATATATATTACAATGACAACAATATTGTAAAGACAAATATTGAAACACAGTGACAAATAAATTGTAAAGACAACAATATTGAAAAACTCAGAACTAATCAGCACAGTAAACAGTGAGGATTCCAGAGGACTCATGATTAAACAGGCTAAACCATCTCCTGATACAGAGGCAAAGAACTCAGAATACCGAATGAGATGCAGATACACACACATACACACAGATACACATACATACCTATACACAAACGTGTGTGTGTGTGTGTGTGTGTGTGTGTGCATGCGCGCATTCTGGACATAGCCAGTTTGGAATTTGTTTTGCCTGACAATACATATTTGGAACAGGGGTTTTGTTTTTCTTTCTTTCTCAGATGGGAGGGAAGAAAAGACAACTGATTTTTATTAAATGAAAAAAAATTTTTTTAAAGAAGTAAGCAGAACCAATAAGTAGCAATTAAAAGCTCACCGGACTAGCGTCTAGTCAAGTGCTAACATTTTTATCAATGGCTCAGATGAAGGCATAGTTGACATGGCTATCAAATGACTGAATAAAACAACCCCACAGGTTGGAACGGCAGAACAAAAATTAACAAGATGGCCTTCAAAAGGGATAACTGTAAAGTCTTGCACTAGGATTTTTAACAAATACCCCATATTCCAAGATGGAAGGAAAGTATCTAGAAAGCAATTCACATCAATGTGGAATGTGGAATTCTAGTGAACCATAGCAGAACTGGAGATCTATAACACACAGAGGAGAGTGACCTTTGAGGATCAACTGAAGAACATGGGGATATTTTAAACTAGAGAAATAAATATTTAAGAGGAGACATAACAGCAGTTTTCAAATGCATTACCATGTAGAAGAGATAGATAACAGGTACAGAGAGACAGACTTGAGGGTCACAGAATCATGGAAACAGAAAGGACCTCACAGACCATTTAGCTCAACTCATAACTTAACAAGAATCCTCCTTCTAAAATCTTTGAAAAGTGATCATTCTGCTTTTGCCTGAAGTCCCTTAGTGAGAGGATTCTTCCGTAGGCAGGGCATTCTACCGATGGTTATTTTTAATTGTTAGAAGAATCAATATGAAGAAAAAGTCCAAATATTTAGAACTGACAAAATTATGACATAGGTTGCCTCCAGAAGTAGTGAGCTCAAGGGGTCCTGGAGAGATCACCATAGGAGGTTTGATAACTACTTGTCAAGGAAGTAGAGAGGACAAACTATGATTCAATATTAATAACATTTTCTATAATCAACAAGCATTTATTAAACATCTACTATGTACCAAGCACTGTGCTAGTAGGGACTGGGACTACAAGTACAAAGAACGAAAAAAATCTTAATTTGAAATGAACTTACACTGGGAGAAACAGAAAATAATGGATATTCAATAAATATCTACAACCTAGAAAATCATACCAGCTGGTATTTCTTGCCCAGCTTTAACTACTGATGCTGAGCCCTTCATTCAAAGAAGTACCTAAAAACTGAGAAGTATGAGGCTGGGGAAAGCGATTGCTGGGGTCCTCAAGGAGTTCTGAAGGACATGACAGAGGTTCCTCAGCAGCTTAGGAGGCAGACACCAAATACCATACCATTTCCTTTCAAGTCCAAAGTGTAAAACTTTGGTATAATTCAGAAACCTCCCTTTACTCTTAGGATTATCATAAAATCAGAGACTGATAGCTAGGAGGGACCTTACAGATCTGCTAGTCCAACCCCTTTGTTTTATAGAGAGGGAAATTCAAATCAAGAGAAGCGAAGAAGCTCATCCAAAGTCTCATACGCACAAAGAGTAAAGTACCAGTCCCAGGATTTGAATCTAAATCTTCTGATTCCAAATCTTCTTTTCATAGACTTTTTAAAAAAATCAATTTTTTACATTTTCAGGCCCAAATTCTCTCCCTTCCAACTCCCTCCCTCCTCCTCCCACCCCCTGCTTACCTTCCCAAGAAAAACAAAGCCTGATGCAAACATGTAGTGTCAAAAGCAAAACAAACTTCTGCATTGGCCACACCCAAAACACAGAAATCCAAAGCCTCAATCTATACTCTATCTGCAAGTGGAAGTGAGAAGGCTAAAGTCTGAGGAAAGTCCTCTACTGCCAACTATGTGTTAGTATAGGATCATGCTAAGAAAAGTGGATCAAGTCAAAAAGAAGAGAGAAACTAAAGGTCATTCCTCTTACATTGCTGCCCATGTCGGTTTGAGTCTGAAGACCAGTCTGAGTTTCTGCTGCCTCCCTTTCTTTCCCGGAAATATTTTTTACCCTGAAAGAAAGAAGTTAAAGCCTTAGAATTAAAAAGCAAGCCACTTGGCAATTATTACCTTTCTTCCACTTCTAGCTGTAGTCAGAGAAAAATTCAAGGTCGTTTCCACAGTTATTTAAGACTGAAAAGCCTGAGGATTTTTAATAACATATCCTCCAACCCCAAAACATTATTTGCTCAAGCCTACCTGGTTATAGTGCATATTGTCAGAGTGATCCCCAGAATCATTTCTACAAAATGAGAAACAAAATACACCCAAATTAACATACATTATCTACAGTTTTTTACACTATTATCACAAGTTTTGTAAGTTCTGCACATTTGCAGTACTTACATTTCTATTCATACCACTGCAATACCCATTAACTCTTTTCTTCCCATTTTGCAAGTTGGAAAACAGACCTAGAGACTAACCAGATCTGATACTGTTGAGTGGATGTCCAACAGATGACTTAGGGAAGTATGAGCAGTTCTGTCTAATGGAATCACATAAGTGAGCCATAGAATATGTTATAATATTTCCTGATCTCATATCCAGTGAACTAGTTCACATCCCTACATGAGAGGTTTAACTTTTTTGCTAGTGATAATAGAAAAGGACTTTCATGTACTAGGCTGATTGGAAACAATTTCTCTCAAAGATGTAAAGCAACATGTTTAAATCCTTTGTGAAAACTTAGAACCTACCACAGTCTGTATCTCCCACTGCTCTACCAAAATCTAGGTGTGAAAGAAGTTTGGGGGAAAGAAAGGACAGGCACTAGCTCCCAGAACAAAAAGAAGGATCAGAGGTCAGGGATGTTGCTGATTAAACATAGAAGAAACAAAAGACAGGTAAGTAAAGGAAGCAAAGAAAAATTAGATGAAGTTTCATTTACATCCCATCAAAGACTAGCACACTAAGACTTCTTATTTCTTATTTTAGGTGCACGTCCACTGTCTCAGTTACCAACATTTTAAAAAATCTTTTTAAAAACCTTGAAAATCTGAAGAAGAGCCATGTGTTTCCGAGATGGCAGGGAAGGGGTAGCAATTTCCCTTTCCTCAGGTGACCTGAGTGAAAGGAACCCAGAAGAGAAAGTACACAGTTGTGGTGGCAGTGGTGGTGACAGTAGATCAAGGGAATAGAGAACTTAAGCTCTCATACCAATGGGAGAAAAAGCAAGTGAACTATCCAAGCATCTTCAGGTTTTTCTATCATATCTCCTACAGTATTACAGACAGGAGAGCATGAAATGAAGACTGTCCACTACTGCAAGGTTAAAAGCAGCCAATAACATTCCCTGATAGCCAGGGAAAAGCTGAAGCACGAGAGTTGGGAAATGGGATTCTTGGAATTCCTCCCTCAGGAGTCCTCAGCTGGGGATTATGCTGCAGTTGGTAAAGTACAGAGCCACACACACACAATATGCTCTGGTGTCCTAAGATTAAGATTCTAGACGGTTAAATGGAAAGGACAAGCTACCGTTACTAATGAAGAAAAGAATAAGCACTAAAGAAAGAAAAATGAGGATTCTAGCCGGCAGCAGCCGCCATGGCTCAGAACCACGGAAAGCTTGCCCCACAGACTAGGTTACCTTCGTTTTCCCGTAGCAAGATTCACTGCCACCATCTTCCCATCAATACTGAATGGGGGATCCAGGTTCTGCAGAATCTTCACTACACGAAGGGCCTCCTAGGAAAATAGAGAGAGATTGTAAGCCAGGGACAGAAAGGGTCTGGGACCTGGGGAATAGAAACCAATATTTGCCATCAAAATTGGGAAAATTCTATTAAATTAAGTTAAATGTTTCTTAACTAGGTTTCTAAACTTAGATTTTTAACCATATTCCAAATGGAAAGAGGCATAAGCCTTCCAAGACTATAGGTCAGAGTAACAGCTGCAATTTCTTCACTAGTTAAATATATCAGAGATCATATCTGTTCTGTTCTCTTCAGTCATCAGTTGATACCCAATCATTCTAGTTCAATACTTTGTGATTCTGAATCATCAAAGTCAAAACAGAAATGCTAATTATTTTCTTCTGCATCTTTATTATAGTTTTTCAACTAGATATGAAACTAGAAAAAAACCTTACAACAAAAACAAAGAAAATCTTAAGATGTCAATTGTACTGCAAAAGAAAAACGTCAAAAGCATCATCTTTCCGTATCCCATCAAGCACCAAATGTTTTATGCCAAAACCCTATGCTCACTGAATATAGGTCAATCATCTTTTATCCTGTAGCAGAACAAAGAAAAGCTTCCACTACTAATCATTATCATCTACTATTATCCAAATAAACATGGAGGGCTCAGATAAATTATAAATTCTATTTTACATATTGGTTCACTTGTCAAAAATCACAAATCAAAACAAGAGTGATATGGGAAGATACTTCAGGAGTCTTAATCCTTCAGTGCCTTCATTTCCTCATTTCTCCCCTGGCTATACTACTTTGGGAAATCTCTGACTTTCCCATCATGCCCCAGGAAGCTCCTTTATTGGGAAAAATCTCATCATCCTGGGAGACCCTAATCAGCCTTGAGACTCACCTCATCCCAACCCTCCATCCCTCAGATTGTAGATAGAGCCATGAACTTTGAACAGTCCATTTAAGGAGAGCTCAGCTCAAACATTTCCTCATTTCTCTCCTGGGCTGCACTACTTTGGGACTTCTCTGACTTTTCCATCATATCCCATCCCCACCCCATTTTTCAGCTTCCTTCTGTGTGTTGTATTCCCTCAATGAATTGTAAGCTCCTTGAGGGAAGGAACTTGTCTTTCTTTTTTTGTATCTGTATCCCTAGCACTGGCATATAAGAGGACCTTAATAAACAGGGACTGATTCATTCATTCAACTTACTGTCTTCTGTATAAGGCACTCTAAAGTCACTGCTACAAAGAAAAACTAAGAAATCCCCTCCAGCATGGAGTTTCTGGTCCATTAGTTCCTCATATGAAACATAAACCCAATGAACAGAACAAAGAAGAAGTTGGGTGATCAAGGCAGCCCTCCAAGACTGCAAATGACAACTCCCCAAACTTCTCAAAGGTGACTCCTCAATGGTGTCACCTACCACTCTCCTGCCTTCAACAATATTTAAGAGCACGATAACTCACCGAGTGAGAATCCAAGTCGATGAAGCCATAGGTATGGCCCATGGGGCCAGTTCTATTCTTGATGATTCGGACATTGGCAGTAGAAAGTCTGACATAGGGCTCTAGCACTTCCACGATTACTTCCGGTGGAGTAGACCGATAAATTCGCTTAAGCATAATAGCTGCCAAAACCCAAAGATGACAGAAAGGGATAAGGGGAGGAAAAAAGACAAAGGTAAATTTGCAAAAGTGCAATTAATACCTTGGCAAGTCTCTTACAAATACTAGGCCCTTGGGTGGATTCTTTATCCTGGATAATAAATATCTTTTACTCAGCAACACTGACTGCATTCACAAGTTATGCTGAGAGGTCAGGATTTTTTCCCTCTCTTTAAGATTCAAATTTAGAAATATGAAACAATGTACTACTGCTTTTCCTGTAAAATTCAATCTCTTGACATTTGAAAAATGCAAATTTATAGGATCATAAGGTTTAGAACTAGAAAGGCACTCGGAAATTACTTGGTCCTACACCCCATATTCCTATTACAGCTAAGGAAACTAAAACCCAGAGATGGGAAATGATTTGCCTAAGGCAGAAAATCATAACCATTCTGTGTTGTGGGCCCCTTACGCAGTTTGGGAAAACATACAGATCCCTTCTTAGAATCATAGTTTGTTGCCTATATTCATAACTGAAGGAAATGCTAAATTTCAGTTAGAGGTTAGTGAAAATAAAGGTGTCACTTTTTTTTCTGATAGAAGTTCATGAAACCCCCAATGTCTACCGACAGAATCTTTGAAGGTCAGTGGACGTCAGGTTAAAAATTCCTCGCCTAAGATAAAATAGGTGGTGAGTGGAAGAACTAAGATTCAAATCTAGGTCTCTTGATTCCAAATCCATCAGCTTTACACAGAGGTACTGTGTTAGAAGGAGCTGGTGGGCCAGTGGATAGAGTGCTGGGCCTGAAGTCAGGAAGACCCACGTTCAAATCCAGCTTCAGATACTTACTAGCTGTATGATCTTGGGAAAATCACTTAAGTGCTTCCTGACTCAGTTTCCTCAGCTGCAAAATGGGGATAATAATAGCACCTACCTCACAGGGTTGTTGTAAGGATCTGATAATATTTGTAAAAAAAAAAAAAGTACTTAATACAGAACCTGCCACAGAGTAGGTGGTATATAAATGGTTATTCCCTTACCTTGTACAGGACAGTTAGACCAGATGATACAAGATCTCACCTTGCTCTAAAAGTTCTATGTATAAAAGTGTAATTTTTAACAATTATATCAGAATATTCACAACTCTAGAAATAATATACTGTTCCTAGTAAAATCCATGGGGAAAAAAAAGAAAAAAAGCTGGAAAATTCCCTGCCAACTTGTGAGTTAGAAATTTTTTCTTGGAAACATGTTGAAATCTAAATATATACAACTGTTAACCATAATGATAAACCCCTGGCATCTTACTTTTGCTCTCCCCGTCCTGACGTGACTCTCCAGACCACTGTTCCTTCTCACTGTCTCTTCTGGTGGAGGTATCATGTCCTTCCCTTCGAGAAGGATACCTTTCTGAGTCCCTCCTTTGCTCTTGGCCTAAACGTCTCTCTCTTCCTTCTTCTCGCTTTTTTGTCTCAGGTTCTTTGTCAGGTGGTGCCTGAGGATGGCTCTGCTGCTTTTCTGGTGGTGCTGCTGGCTGTGCTGGTGATTTCTGGGACTCAGGATAGGTAGCTAATTCCTGCTGAACCTTGGCCTCTGTTACTAGGCAAAAGGAAATACAATGAAATATCTACTATCTGGTTCCAAATTACATAAGATAGAATTCCAATCTGACAGCCTGTATACACTGATGTCTGAATCTATTGTCCCATGAATACTGCCCCTAAACTCATTAATAGCCCAGAAAACAAAGAAAGTCAACTTAATTCAACCAAAGTCAAATAAACTGAATCAACCTTCCAAGAAGAATTTGTTCTTATTTCTAATCTGGATATCAGGACTGTAGTCTACTTTCCTTACTACTACAGCCTTCCCAGTACAGGATTAGTCATTGAATTAGACTACAACATATAAAAATAGTTAGCCAGTTTCAATGAGTATACTTTGTATGGAGGGCCATTTGGGTTTTGTTGAGAAACTGCAATTGCAGAAAAAACCTAGTGTATCAAAAAAATAAAAAAAGGTGTTAACAGTATACTTCGTGAAGACAGCTGAGGATACCCAGTCTCTAAAACTGAAGAAGATTCTGAATTTAAATCCAAAACAAATGAATTGATATATAAATGAATGAATGAAAATACACTAACCCTCTCTTGGGAACTTGCAATACGAGCAAGATGAACGATATCCAACAGTGCTAACTTTACACTGCAAAGGAAAAGAGATGGTTAAAAATTATCATTAAAAATATTTAAAAACCTTTCTACACATCCTGAATGTTAATATCTATAAAGCTGAATAAAACCAGAATAAAAATAATAAAAACACAGCTATTCTTGTGCTGATGTCACAAAAGACAGTCCTAACCTGGTAATCCTAAATTTAAATTCATTTCTAAGGTCAGGAAGACTCTTAAGAATTGCCTTTCCTGTTTACAAAGGATGCTAATTGTCTACATACCCATTTAAAGAGATTATTTTCTGTATGTATTAAGAAGGTGTAAACATTAAAATGAACTTTAAGACAGTTAATACCTAGGATACATACAGAGTAAGTTGAGGTAGTGCCCCAATTAGTCTCAGCCAGAACCAAATAGGATGAAGTTAACATGTACCAATTACTTTTATGGGGCTAGGATAAAAACATACTTGGCAAAGGGGAGGCAAAGAATATAAACAGCTGATGCCTACAGTAGTTATTTAAGGGCCATTTCTAGGAATATCATAGAGGTGTTGCAAGAAAACAGCATTAACAAAATAAGATAAACAGCATCTATAGAGATCTTAACTTCCTTTCTCTATTCATGCCAAAAGGACTGGATTATCGCCATAAACTGATTAAGCATAATTCTACAACTTACCTCAATCTATCTCTTAAGGGTAAAAAGCACAGGTAAATACCTTTCTATGTTGCTTTCTAGGATAACAGATGGTCATCTGAGCTTATGAGAACTACCTAGAGCTTAGAACAAGGGTCAGCAAACTGGGCCTGGTGATCTGTACTGTTTTTGTATGCCAGTGATCTAAGAATGGTTTTTACATTTCTAAATAAAATTTTTTTGTATTTAAAAATGTAAAAACCACTTTTAGCCCTACAAAACCAGTTGGCCTTAATTAGCTGACCCTTGACTTAGATCACAGAATGACAGGGCTGGAAGAGAGCTTGGGAAAACATCTAACCTAGTCTCATTTTACAGAGATGGAAGTAATGTGCAGAGAGGGAATGACAATGTCACACAGATCAAGCTATATGATTCCTACATGACTCCCCATGTCCCTAGATGTCAATATTCTTGGGGAGAAAAAGTCCTTGTATTAACAGTAGGTAGGGTCTGGGCATCTTATCCTACCCATCTCCATTTTTTTTTTATCAATTTACATGATAAGAAAGCATACACTTAAAGTGTATATTTGTTTTTGCTAGGTCAAGACAAATTTTAAATAGATCAAGACAATCTTTAAAAGTTTTTAAAGTCAGTGATTTTTGGACATCTTTTCATATGATATTGACAATTTAAGGCTCCACACCCAATTTAGAAATTTGAGATTTTTATAATAGTATTTTTCAAAATGCATGACACTAAAAAATCTTAAGCCTAATAAAAAGGTTCCTTATTAACCTAGAGATTGCAAGGTATCAGAATATGAAGAAATTACTTGAGACTAAGAACTTAGGAACCCAGGGAACATTTAAAAAGCACCAAATGAAGAGTTAGGAAGCCTAGGTTTTTTATCTGTATATGCCAAACAGGAGCAAGTCAATTGGGAGGGGGGAGGGGAAGCAATCAGGGTTAAGTGACTTGCCCACAGTTACACAGCTAGTAAGTGTCAAGTGTGTGCAGCTGGATTTAAATTCAGGTCCTCTTGACTCCAGGGTCAATGCTCTATCCACTGGACCACCTAGCTGTCCCTGGGGTAAGTAATTTCTGAAGCAGTGCCTCAGCTTCCACCTTTTTGAAATGACTAGACTGAGTAAGATGATCCCTTATGGACCTTTCTTGCTCTAGTGTTTGTTCTATGATTTGAGATTCTATCCCCACCAGAAATCTTCTGTTTCAGGCACCAATTCCTCTTCTGTTTATATGGGAAGATGAGTATAAAAAAGAGGTCACAAGTGATGGGGCTGGAATCACCATCAACAGAAAGGACGTCTCATTTAAGACATCAAAAAATGTTAGTTTCCTGATCCTAAGAATAATCTTAGGATCAGGAGCAACATTCACCACATGGACAAAGATAAATGTTCCACACCAAGGAAATGGTCCGGTCTGGATTTTCCTCAGCTTTCTAATAATCAGAAGTAAGTTGTGGGATAACTTGACATCCCAGCAGTAACCATAACCAGGCAGAGTTCCATCTTCTTGGCTCCGGCTCCCTTATCCTACCTATTACCCCTTATTCTTAGGAAAAGAAAAAGGCAAGAAATCTCTCAACACATACCCGTTTACAATGCCAAAAATCGGGGCTTGGTGAATACTCTAGGGTCACCTCTTTGTCACGGATCTTTAAAGTTCCCTGTTGAGACAAATAGAAAATTCATCAACATAAACTCCTTAGAAAATTGATGTCTTTTTTTTTAAAGGACAGTGAGGCAAAAGAGCCTTTTCTGTCACCAAAGTAAAGGATTTAATAAAGAAAAAGAAACTTGGGTTTATAAAGTGAATTAAGTTGTTCAAGCTACAGTCCTTGGGCTATGTGGCCACTGCAGACTTGTGCTTGGGAAAGAAGAGTACTTCCAACTCCTCTGGAGAAAAGTGTCAAATTTCTTCTCAACCCTGGATCTTTCCATTTGGGAGGCTGTGTTGGGGCAGCCTGCTCCTCACTGAGCACATTCAGAGTGCCCTGATGAGTCCAAAGAAGGGTACCCTGCTGAACTGAGGTCTAGTGCCATGGATGAGAAGCTACATCTTCTTTCTGGGGCATGAGGATTCAGGAGCCCACTTTGTTATCTTCCATTCCATGGCTAACTGACCTCCAGTCAGAAAGGCAATGAAGTGATTATTAAATTTTCCTTAGAAACATAAGGCATGAGCATAAGGAAACAGAGGATCATTAATGACCACAGGAAATTAAGATGAAATTTTTATAGTGGGTCACACCCTTAGAGCAGAAAATGACATCTGATGGTAGCATCACTCTGGCTTGGAGCCGGCAGAGTGAGGTCAACCCAAGGCCTAAGAGGAACACAGATATCACCAGGTGCTACCATGAGCAGGGAAGACTAAAACAGTTTGTGGCTACAAAGTTCCTTCACCTCTGACATTGGCTAAGTCAGAATGTCTCTTTTGTGCCAGGAGAAAAAGGGTACCCGGAATAAAACAACAAACCACCAAATACTGAGAAATGCAAAGTAGTAACTATTTCCTCCCCACACAACTAAAAATAGCTTTGTTTCAATTAATTGCCCTTCTGCACATTAACCCCTGAGGTACGAGCATTCTCAAGCATAAAGGGAACTCTCTGTGTTCCATTAGATTTAGGCATTCATTATAAATAATGTGTCCATTCAATTGGGCTCCATTTTCTGGGTTTGAGCATAAAATTTGTCAGAGAATAGTCTTTCTTCCCACTTCTCAGACAAACTGGAGTTAGTCCAACACCAGAAACAGAGAATGAACTGAAGATGACATGAAAACAAAAGAAATACATTCCCTTCCACCTTCCACCCATCATTCCTCTAGATTTTCTATTTTAAGAAAGGATCAGGGACCTGGAAGGAAAAAAAAATTCAAGATCGTCTTTAAAAAATGAATCAATGACCATTAATCAGTTTGAAAAGTTAGAGACTGACATACACTTACTAGAAATACCAGAGAAAACAAAAATCCCTGCAGGCATGAGGCCGCCACGGTACCTTCCCAAATAGTAGAGAATTATTGATAATATATTTCAGTAGAGCTATAAGGGCTAAAAAATACTTTTCTCACAACATCTCTGTAAGACAGGCAATTTAAGAATTGTTATCTTCACTCTGGAGATGGGGAAACTCAGGCTGAGGAAGCTGAAAGGGTCAGAGCCAGGACTCAAAACACACAAAACCCACATTTGTGTTAATGGCACTGTGCTCCACAGGTAACAGCATTGCCAGCAGAAAGAGCAAAGCACACATAGTCTGCCAGCTCTGCCAATGTGGGTAATGGTAAAGATGGGACCTTGCCAGGCATGACAATCCTAGTCATCATTCTTCAGACACTGGCGGATGAGCAGAGAACTAGCCTCTAGAACTGAGGACAAAACAAGTTAAAAGGCTTGGGTTCACTTTAAAAAAATATCCTTAACGTGGCAATGTTTTATTATCCACTTCAAGTTGAAATTTTAGAACTCAATCTATTAGAAGAAATGACTAAAGTTTAATAGAGAAGACATCTTGTCTCTTCCTTTTAATTTCATCCTACCTTTAGTATTCAACACAGAAAAGCCACAGAGGTAGGTACTGCTTTCATGACCCATGCTCATAATCAGAAAACCAGCTGGCTGACATTTATAGCAGCATTTTTTCAAAAAATGCATTCTCAAGAGGTTCAGAAAAATTCAGTACAGGCCTAGTAAGCCATCATCCCAACGTTACCTTTAGCTCCTGCTTTTAATCTGTAATTTCTATCTTCTGACTTCACCACTTGGAAGCAATATCATACATTTAGGCACTTCTAATGTCAACTTAATACTCCCTGCATAATATCTTCCCAAAATGCTCTTGCTTTGGGCACTCCCTTTTCTTTAGGGCAAATCATTCTTTCTGCCTAACGGTCTGCATGTCAATATAATGAAAGCTTCTGTTCAATTATAGACTGCAGAAACAAAGTTGTTTTTAAAATCCCTACTTAAGGGTCTTCTACAACAGTTTTTCCTCCCTTCCTTTTCTGACATATTGGAAGAAGCTGTAGGGTAAAAAAAAAATCACTTCTGGGATCCTTGAAAGTATTATTAAGTTGAAATAATAAATAACAATTCAGAAAACCCAATTTAATATAATCTGGCTTACCAGGCATCCTATCAAACAGAAGTTTCTATTAACCAAAAAGCCTTCTGTACATTGCTAGCCCTGGTGTGCTAAGAACATTTGATTGCCATTATCACCTTCTCTAGGTTGAAACAAAGAAATGTGTCAAGGATGTCTCAGGGCAGGTATGATCAGAGGAACAATAGACTAGCAGATACAGAACTTAGTTGTAGGTGATAAACCAACATGAGGGTCATTCTCAAATAGTTATTCAATTCTTCACCAAAATTATGGACCATTTTCCACATCAACACTCCCTATAAAGGAATTTTTATTTCTTATTTGGTTTATAAATTCAACATCACATTTAAGATTTTTCTTCTACAGATTTCAAGTTTTTGGTTTTTAATACCACAAAACTCTGACAAATCTAAAAAATAACTACTGATTGCTCAAGTACCACAACTTAATTCAACAACAATAAACATTTTTATTAATCATCTACTATACACAGGGTCTTTTGTACAGTCACAGGGAAATTCAGAAATAAATATGACAGCTCTTTCCACAAACACATACAAGCCTATAAGTGCTTAAAAGGGCTACAAAGCACTATGAAGATTCATAAGACTCCTCATTTATTTAATCTGTAAGTCTGTAGGATAGGTGAACTTATAAGAAGTTTCATGAATAACGGGGCAACTGAGTTGAGCCACAAAACTTTTCCCCTAGTCTAGCACCTGAAAAGACTAATGAAAGCAAAAATGAACATGGAAGGGTGGTGTCCACGTTAGCAACTCCGTTATCTTTCCACTCCTAAAGCCTGTATGCAACGTTTTTCTCACTCACCAAAGTCAGATACAATCACCCCATTCAAACATAAAGCCACAGAGCCTACAAGTGAGGCTGAAAGAAGGTATGAAAGATAAGAAAGTCCCTGAGTGGCAAGAAAAAGCACCCTTTTCTATCCCAAGAACAACCAAGGCCTAATAATTGTTTGATTGTGAATACAGAGGCTACATTCCCATTGTCTCTTTCAGCCCATTGCTACTGAGAACTGAATTAGAGCACAAAGATTCTTGAGAAATCCTGCAGTCCAAATCCTCATTTTACAAGTGATAGGAAATGATAATGTAGTGATCCCACCCAAGGCCACACAATAATTAGAAATGCCAGCATTAGAATACAGATCCTCTCATCCCAAATCCAGTTCATTTCACTGTGTTACAATAGACAAGACTTTTGCTAGGTTCTACATTATGCTCTATTTTACTTCCAGTGATAGTTTTAATTGCCACTGAAATAATAAAAGTACAAACAAGATAGTGGATATTACTCACATTTATACATCACTTGAATATTTAAAAATTCCTTTCCCACAATATACTTGTGAAATAGGTAGCAAAAACACTATCACCTCTATTCTACAGATGAGGTTCAACATTCACAATCACACAATTAAATGACTTCAAACCAGCACAAGTTCTATTATACCCCAGGGTACTGGAAAACTCCCTCAAGGAAGGTTGAAGAAAGAGTCTTGTAATTTGCTTAAATACTCAAACATGACCATAATTCCAGTGTAGTAGCAGCATTTCTTACCAGAACACTGAAGTCATAAAACCTCAGAGTCATCCTTAAAAGAAACAGAGATCCAAAAGATCTGGAATAAGTATGCAAAAGCCTTAGAAATAAAATATCCATTACTAACTAAACCATCGAGAGATCAATTTGTTAATGGTTAGATGACTAATCCTAATTAGGAGGAACAAAATCCTCCATTGAAAGAATATCATTTGACCTTTATCTTAGCTATAATATCTAAATATTTTTGTCATGAATAAAAGGAAATACTACTCTATACTGTAAACAATGAATTTACAGAACTTGTTATTCCCAGAGGTGGCACAAGTTTAAAATATACATAGGTTAAACATTTTATTTAAAAATGTTATTTTAAATTGGTTCATTTATTACTGTATTTGACAAGCCACCATTCATATTTATAATATTGACCACATAGTCTAGGATGTATAGAATGTCTTTATTTAATCCATTTAAGATCTCTTAAGTTTTACTAACATCTTTATCAAATGTCTGATCCATGGACATGGTTAACCCACAAGTCTGAAAAAGCATCATCATTAACCTGACTAGTTTGAGCTATAGCAAACAAATAAACAAGCAAGCAAGCAGGAAAATGTATGAGGGCTAAAGAGTGATTTTTATGGGATGTCTGGAGTAGGTCTGACACATGAGGTTGACATCATAGAACTACACTTTGTTGCCACTGTCTAAACCAAAACTGTCTTAAAGTGTTACTTCCTGTGCTTTTAAAGTGCCCACCATATACCTTTAACGGGTATGGCTAGGCAGAGTATTCTTTTAAAATTTTTTTTTAATTTCATTTAAATAAATTTTATTTTTTGATTAACAAAAACAGATTTTCTCTCCTCATCCATCTATCTCCTCCTTCCCACTGCCCCCATCCAGTAGGGGTGGGTGGAGATAAAACCCTGGTAACAAATATGCAGAGTTAAGCAAAACAAATTCCTGCACTGGCCATGTCCCCAAAAACATATGCTTCATTCTTCACTGAGTCCATCACCTCTGTATTGGGAAGTGGATATCATGCTTCATTCTTGATCCTCTGTCATTGTATTGATTAGAGCTCTTCAATGTTTCCAAAGTTGCTTGTTTTTCAATGTTACTGTTACTGTATAAATTACTCTCTTCATTCTACTCCACTCTGCATCAATTCATATAAGTCTTTCCAAGTTTTCACTAAAACTGTCCCTTTCACCATTACTTATGGAATAACAGTATTCTATTATATTTATATACCATAATTTGTCCAGCCATTCTCCAAATGTTGGGCACTCCCCTTTGTTTCCAGTTCTTTGATACTACAAAAATGACTTTTAGATACAGTTTCAAATTATTTTCCAGAATGGCTGTACTAATTCACACCTCCATCAACTGTGCATTAAGGATCCTCTTTTCCTGCAGCTCCACTAACATCTGCTGTTTTCCTTTTTGGTCAACTTTGCCAGTTTTGATAGGTGTGAAAGAATCTCAAGGTTATTTTAATTTCACTTTTCTAATTATTAGTGATTTGGAGCATTTTTTCATATGGCTATTGACAATTCTGATTTCTTCCTTTGAAACTTACATATATTCGTTTACCATTCATCAATTAGAAAATGGCTCTTAATTCTTACAAATTTGAAAGAGTCCCTTACATGAAAATGAGACCTTTATCTAAGAAACTTTATACAGAGAAACTAGTAAAGATTTTTCCCCCCCATTTACCTATTTCTAATTTTGGCTATATTGGTTTCATTTTGGTTGTGCAAAATTTTATGTACTCAACATCATCCATTTTATCTCCTTTATTCCTCTCTATCTTTTGGTTGTGATTTATAGATCAGACATGTAATTTCTTCCTTGCTCCTCTAACTTATGATGTCACCGTTTACGTCTAATTCGTGTACCTAACTTCAATGTATCTTGGAATACGGTACGATGTCCTGGACTATACTGAGTTCCTGCAAGACTGTTGTCTGGTTTTCCCGGATTTTTTTTGTCAAACATTAAGTTCTTACCCTAGTAACATGGGATCTTTGTATTTATCAACCACTAGGTTGCTAGGTGCAATTGCTTCAGTACATTATATACATGATCCATTCCACCGACGATATGGAACCAGTACCAAATTGGTTTAATGATCAATGCTTTGCAGTATAGTTTGAGATCTAGTACTGCTAGTCACTCCCCCTTCCATTTTTTTTCCTCCTTGAAAATCTTGCCCTTTTATTCTTCTGGATGACTTTGCTATTTTTTCAAACTCTATAAAGTAATCCTTTTGTAGTTTGATTGGTATGGCATTGAAAAGGTATATTAATTTAAGTAGTATTGTCATTTTTATTATACTGGCTTGACCCGCCCATGAGCAATTAAATATTTCTCCATTTAGGTCTACCTTTATTTCTATAAAGAGTAATTTTGTAGTTGTAATCATATGATTATAGTTCACATGTTTGTCTTTCTAGGTAGATTTGCCAGTATTTCATAATATCCTGTAGTTATTTTGAAAGAATTTATCTTTCTATCTTTTCCTGTTGGGTTTCACTGGCTGATGATTTATGTAGATTTAATTCATATCATGCAACTTTGCTAAAGTTATTATTTTAATTATTTTTCATTGACTATGGTTTTCTACATCATTATCTGCAAAAAACATTTTTTTTCTTTTTTGCCTATGTATATGCCCTCAATTTATTTTTCTTCTCATTACAGTTAGCATTTATAGCACTATACCAAATAGTGGTGACAATGAACACCCTTGCTTTTACTAGGGCAAGAATCCTTAACCAAACAAGGAAAGAATCAATTACAAAAGATAAAATAAATAATTCTGATTACATGAAAATGTTGCAGGAATAAATGCAAATCAACTAGGATAAGATAAGAAGCTGTCAGTTGAAGTGGGTTGGGTAGGGGCAGAGGAGGAAACCTGTATCTAGTATCTCTGAGGACCACAACAAGATAAAGGGAAAGAACAATAAAACAAATGGAACAATGTTCTGAAATTATGACAAATGGCCACCCAAAAAAGATGAAAAGGCATCTCCTCCTTATTTGCAGGGGAAGGGAATGCTGGGTGTGGAACACTGCATATAATATCAGGCCTTTTACATGTTACTTAATTTTTTGCTGAACTCTTTCCCTCTTTTTTATTCTTTGTTTTAAAGGACAGTTCCAGGGAGGATAGAGGGTTACAATGGGGAATGTAGAGGAGGAAAAAACAAAAGTTACCAAAAAAATTTTTTTAACTTAAATTGTACACCATGACTTACGTATCTATATGACAAAGAATCAGAATCAGAGTTTCAAAATCTTAAGAGTTATCAGAGGTTTTCAGGTAAACAACTGAAACATGATTCATCTTAAGAACATGCTCAGCAAGCAGTTCTCCCATTCTGTACCTGACCACTTCCAGTCACAAGAAACTCACTACCCACACCAAAGTAGCCTATTACATTTTCAGGGTAGTTGTCACTGTTACCAAGTTTCTCTTCATATTTCTATTAAACCAAAATGTCTCCCTGTAACGTCTACCTATGATCCTACTTCTATTCACTGGGACTGGGCAGAAAAAAATAAGCCTTTTTTCTCATCAAAAAAAATCTACAAATGGGAGCAGCTAGGTAGCACAATGGATAGAGTACTGGGCCTGGAGGCAGAAAGACCAGAGTTCAAATCCGACCTCAGACACTTCTAGCTGTGTAACCCTGGGCAAATCACTTAACCCCTGCCCGCATAAAAGAGGAGAACAAAATAGTAAACCCCTCCAGTATCTTTTCCAAGAAAACCCTATGGATAGTTAGTTCACAGGGTTGTGTAGAATCTGACATAACTGAACAGCAACTAGGCACTTAATAAATGTTTAATAAAAGTTCTACAAATATATCAAGATGGTGATCATATATCACCATTAACCAACACCCCACTCCGACGCAGTCTTCTCCTCCATGGATTAAATAATTACCAATTCCTTCGACCAATTTTTTTTAAAGCACGGCTTTGTGTCCTTTCATTACCTCAGCTGTGCTCCTCTAGACCTGCTCTCGTGTGAATATCCTTCCATAAATGTGTTCAAAACTTGACACAATATTCCAGAAATGGTCCAACTAGGTCAGTTTTCAGTAGATAACCTCTTCCTCAGCTCTGGAAACTGCATTCTTTTGGCTGCCACACCACACTGTTGCTCATATTGTTCTAACCTATTAAAATTGCTAGGTCTTTTTCATATGAGCTGTTTATCAACTACATTTCCCATCCTCCACTGCATCAAGCCATCCACCAGTTTTATTAAGTGTCTAAGCACTGTGCTACAAGGTGCTAGGGATGCAGATACAAATAATGACAAATGCTACTCTCAGGCTTACATCGTATTAGGGAAGACATGTGTGTATGTAAGTATATACAGAATAAATGAAAATAAATATGAGATAGTTACATTTGAGGTAGTTTGGGATAGAAGGATCAAGAAAGGCTTCATACACAAGGTGGTACTTGAAGGGAGGGACATGGGAGTGATGATAAAGTGCATTCCAGACACTAGGAGAGATGGTCAGGGTAAAGGAATAGAGAAAGGAGATGGAGTATTATGTTTGAAAGCAGAGAGAAGGCCAGTTTGGCTGGATCACAGAGTATGGAAGGGGAAGTAATATACAGTGAGGGTGGGAAGAGAGGTGGGAGCCATGTTGTGAAGGGCTTTAAAAGTTAAACAGGGTTTCTATTGGACTCCAGACACAGGACAGAGCATCAGAGTTTCCTGAGTAGGAAAATGATGCCTGCATTTTGACAAGCAATGTGAAAGCTTTATTAGAGTAGAAAAGTATTGGGGGCAGCAAAACAATTAGGAGACTTTGCAATTGTACTTAGGTAGTTGATTAAACTTATTTTGGAATTTTCATTTGGTTCTATTAGATTTCATCCCATTATATGTAATCTATTGTTCTTGTCTCCCAAGATCTTTTTGGATCCTAATTCTGTCACTGAACATATTAGCTATCATTCATAGTTTCATGTCATTCCCAAAGTTGCTATTATGTTTTCTAAGTCACTGATTTAAAAAAAAAAAGGTAAACAGAATAAAGCCAAGGATAGGGCCTGGGACACTCTACAGGAGACCTTTTTCCAAGTCTCTGACAGTCATTCCACCAGTTCTAAATCTTCTAAGTACATTGTTATCCAGTCCATATCTCTCTACCTTGACCATGAAGCTATCTATCATAAGAAATTTTATTAATCACCTTGCTAAAATCTAGGTAAGTGCCATCTATATAGCATTTTATATACAGTATTATATACAGTGGATAGAGTGTCAGGCCGGGAGTCAGGAAGACTCATCTTCCTGAGTTCAAATCTGGCCTCTGACACTTACTAGTTGTGTGACCTTGGGCAAGTTCATTTAACCCTGTTTGCCTTAATTTCCTCATCTGTAAAACAAGCTGGAGAAGAAAATGACAAACCACTCCAGTATCTTTGCCAAGAAAACCCCAATGGGGTCAGGAAGAGTCTCACACAACTGAACAACAACAAAGGAGAAAATGAGGTTATTCTTAATGAGCCTATGAATTTTAAAGTTTTGTGAGGAATTGGCAAACCAACCTAAGTATGAAGTATCTACCTTCTTAACTTAAAAAAAGAAAATCTAAATATAGCTTCACATCTCTAATCCTTTGACCTCTCCTATTCTCTTCATTATTCCACAGAGATATTACTCACTCCCTTCAAGAATGTTCAGACTCCATAAAGAACAGAAACGCATACTGAGAAAAAACTGAAGGGAAGACAAAAGCATCACCAGAGAGGTTTAACTTTTTTATTCTATCTGGTCACCACACTCTTTAGCAAAGTTGAGGAATGATGATACTGGGATCTAAGGAATAAGAACAAAACTTCTCCCATAACGTCCCCCACTTTGACTCCCTACATGAACTATTCTTTATCTTTGTATCTGTATCTTTATCTTTTGTAAAAGCATGGGGCACAGTAAGGGGTATCTATTTGTAAAAATTAGATTTTAAAGAGACTTTATGCTTCTAATGGACAAAAAACCAAGAACCCTAAAATGGCTAAAAGAAGCAGGAGAGTAGGGAAAAAAAAAGGGAGATAACCACTCTCTTCCCTCCCCTCCCCCTTTTCCTCACTCTACGTCCCAGGCAGAGAAAAGAACAGTCTCTCTTCTGTTTAGTGATTCTATCTATCTCCATGTTTTTTATTTAGATGGGTACTTCTTGGCACAAGGAATGAGTTGTCCTCTGTCCTACAAAGTTACCAAGTATGTTCAAACTCTAATAGATAACAATACCCGAGGTCTTCAATGAGAAAAGAAAGGATGCGAGGGTCTTCTTTGGGCCCTGAAACTAAGTACATCAGCATCTAATCTGTCTTGATTATCATGCTGGAGAATGCTCTCTCTGGCAAGATGATGTTTGGAAATTTCTTTCTTTCTAAAACCTCCTTTAACAATATTCATAAAGAAAAGAATGTCCAAAAGAGTCATACTACATTCCTGAAAACCTTTTGAACTAAATTGGCACTTACCGAATGTTTACATTGCGCTGGACACCTTACAAAAAACCCACTTACCAGCACAACAGCAAAGTACAGATCAAGTGAGATCATGTCTGTGAAGGGCTACAAAACTGAAAGTGTGATATACATGTGAGCTATCATGGTTATTCTAACACACAATCTCTACCCTCATGGAACCTGCCATCCAATCATGGAATAAAACAGTATCAGAGACAGCAATAACACACAGCATTTATTACCCAGATGCCACAGAAAGTTCAAAAACACACTGTCACTTGATTTTGGAGAGGAAAGGTCATTACTAACTGAGGAGTAGCAGGGAAGACATCCTAGAAGAGGTGGTATTTGAGGTGAGTTTTAAAGGATGGACAGGAACTAAGAAGATGAAGAAGAGAAAGAGGAGCATTCAAAGAGAGTATGAGCAAAGGCTTGTAGGAGTGACAACAGAAAGGGTGTTCAGTGGAAAGAGAATAATCCTGGTTAGCTAGAGTATAAATTGTGTGAATAAGAGTAGTTCTAAAGCTGACTTAGGTAGAAGGACATCAGATTACTTTTTGGAAGGACAGTCAGTTCCTATTTTGCCTAATTCTGTCTCATATGGGTTTTTTCTTTTCTTTTTTCCAAATAAAAGCCTGAAAATTATATATTTTTTAAATTTTGAGTTTTTTTAAGAGTAACAGAATTTATATCTCCAAATTCCATTAAACCAAACCTTTCCAGAACCTTTTAATTATTTTTATGCATTTTCACTAGAGGATGGAGATTAAAAAAAAACAACCAGAAAAAGTATTTCTAAAGAGCTAGTGGTTTGCTTCACTTGAGGTCTTCTATCCTGATTATAACCACAAATAGAAAGTGTGCAAAAGTGCTTGGTTCTGAAGAAACATGCCTCAGGATGCATCTAATTCCCTCAGCTATGTAAATCAAAGGCCTGGAGGATAGAAGTCTAAACAGAAGCACTGTTTTCTGAATATATTCTGATCCTAAACTCATTTTGGCCATGAGTTATTAAAATGTATGTATATATTTTAGGTTATGTAGATTACACAATTAAGCAATTTTATAAGAAAAAATGCTGAGAAACGGGTAGCTCACTTAATTTACACAGACTAATTTCTGGCTCAGTTTTCAGCAATGACCTTCACTGTATTCAATGCATACTAGCAATCTGCCAGCCATAAGCACAAGACAGATTTTTTTTGTTTTGTTTTGAAGATAACTGGCTTTGTGAGAGCATGTCAATTATCAAATAATCAATTTGAAGCAAGATTTTAATCCAATACCCTTCCTTTTATCTTAAAAAGGAAAATGATCATTTTTTTCAACTCACTCTAAATTGAAATTAAGTCAAGTGAATCCCTGGAAGGTTTAGGAGGCCAATGCTGAATCAAGGATAAACCATTCCAGAATTCAGTTGTCCCCAACTATTTCTAATCTAATCTTTCAAAAAAAAAAAAAACAAAAAACAAGCCCTCGACCACCCCCATGTTGTTCAATTACAAAGAATTCTAAAGGTATCACAGAGAGAAGACTGTGATAAATGGGAGGTTGAAATACACTACTCTTGCTAATGGATATTGACAAAACTCCTTTACAAGAGAAATCTCCTAGAAACAGAAGAAGCTACAAGCCCCTGACAAACAATGTTTGGTACAAGGAAATTCAAAATATAATACTCATTGGAATTGAATCAGATATAGACTAACTTTGTATTTGCTTTCTTACCAAAAGCCCAAGACCCAGGATGACAGGATTTAAAACAGTAAAGGATCTTAGAATTACCTTGTTTGGTCTCCTCATTTTACAGCTAAGGAAATTTAGACCCTAAAGGAGGCCAATGACTTGCCAGAATTCACAAAAGTAGTAATTGAAAGCCCTCTTAATGCTTCCTATTCTTACACACAATTCATCTTGTAAATTCTTGTTATTTTTAGTTCCTGTCCAGAGTCCATTTTTTAATTTATTAAAACACAACTTCACTTCATCAATTCCCTTACCTTTGGTGTATGCCAGACATGTGCTCATAGGATAATAGGTTTAAGAGCTAGAAGGGACCATGGAAGCCATCTAGCCCAATCCCCTCAATTTACAAATGAAGAAACTGAGGCACAAAGAAGTTAAGTCATTTACCTACAGTCACACAATAAAATAGCTAGGATTCAAATCCAGTTTCTTTCCACTAAAGGAATTCCTAAACTATATCTGTTTCCCAAAGTTTTCAATGTAGTATAAATGGCCTAAATTCCTCCCCTACTATAATCCTGATCCATTTACTTTATATACATAGATTACTGATTAGAATCCTCCACTTAATAAGTTTTCAAAAAATTGAATACAATGGATCTCCCCTCAACTATTTCTTCTGAAAATGCTGGATCACATTTCCCTATCTAAGCATCTGGACTGAATAGTTCTTAAGTCACATGTCTAACAACATTATTCTGCTGCTCAGGAGGCTTCCATGGCTCCCTATTGCCTCTGGACTTCTGTATTTGGCATTTGAAGCCCGTGAAAATTCAGCTCTAATCTCTCTTTTTAGGTTGACTCTGGCTTACATGTAACTACATTCCAGCCAAACTAGCGACTTGATGTTCCTCATACATGGTATTCCAAGTCCTGCCTCCAGGCCTCATTCCCCTGCCTCTGGAACATTCTCATTTACGTTCACCTCTTGGAATCGCTGGTTCGCCCAGAACTTTAAATTTATTTCATTACTGCTACTACCAGGCCAAGCTCCTTCAAAGCAAGGGCTATTTCTTTGTATCTCTAGCAATTAGCACAATACCTGGCACTTAGTAGGCATTCAATAAATGCTTACTGAACTAAACAGCTGTGAAACTAAGACAATAACATGAATTTGGAAAAATAAACATAAAACCTTTTATTCTTGGTATCTGAATAATGTTACTAAGCAATTCCTTTTTTATTTATTTTTCTTTTAGAAGGGTTATTTTGAGCTAATGGAAAAATACCAGCCAAGAAAGCTACAACAAATTTGCAAGTCACAAGATACTAGAAGGGCAGCCCGGCTGAGCACACAACAAAGGTTACACAGTGCAACTTAAGGAAGCACTAAATAAAGAAGCATTCTTTAGACCTAGCTACTGAAAACAGACATTATTTCCACTTCATATTAATATACTTTAAAAGGCTTTCCTCCAACAAGATATATTAAAATCATAAAAGTTATCTCCTTGATGACTATTCAAAAACGCTCAGATGATCAATGAATAAAATGGCAAGTTATATACTTGCCTCGCTGGCCCAGGGTTCAAATGAAAGAGTGATTCATTACAGACAGTAAGATCCTCTAGATGCTCCAGCTGGCTGATGACATTACGCTGATTGTACAACAGTCAGAATGAGGCAGAATCTCTGAGATTCTAAATAACCACTCAAAAGAGAGACTATTCTAACATTTCCCACAGGAAAAGATCAAGGAGATGAAGAAATTATGTCACCCAAACTCTAAACTGCATCTGGATAAATAACTGATTTAATTCTTCTATACATATATGTTGGGCAACCATTGCAGAAGGACAATGAGCAGGACCTGACTGCATGTGAGAAACCACAAATTGTTTTCAATAATTCCCAAGAAGCTCCTTGGGACAAAAGCACATCTTTTTATAATATTCTTCCAATACCACTATGTGACTTGGAAACATGAAGGACCACAATATTTAGAGAATCAAAATTGCAGGTGATCCTAAGGGCACTGGAAAATGTATTACGAGGCATGAGTTGGCTACAACATATTACCAACAAAACTTGTGTGGCAGAAGACAAATAAAAACCTTTCCTGCCTTGTTAATGCTCTTCTTTCCGCCTTCCCCACAGCTTGAATTTATATTGTATTTACTCTATACGTATTTGGTATTTATCTGTATATATGTTGTCTTCCTCACTATAAGTTTCCTGAGGGCACCAACTATTTCATTCTTATTTTTTTATCATCAGTACTTATACCATAGTGCTTAGCATATAGCTGGAACTTACTGAATGCTTGCTGAATTGAAACTGATAGAAAATATAGTCTAGGAGGGAGGCAGGTAGGGGGCACAGTGGATAAAGCACTGAGCCCAGGATGAGGAAGATATGAGTTCAAATCCAGTCTCAGACACTTACTAACTGTGTGACCCTGGGCAAGATACTTAACCTGTTGTTTACCTTAATGCACTGAAGAAAGATTACTCTTGTATCTTTGCCAAGAAAACCTCTTGGACAGTATTGGTGTGCTATGGTGATGGGGTCACTGAGTCAGACACAACTGAACAACAACAGTCTAGCAGATGATGACCAAAAAATGAGTTTAAATACTGTTTGTTATATGGTGAAATTAAGGGACAAACAGATGAACAGTCCGTATTCTGCACTGATACTCACAGAATATAAACCCGGGAGAAGGCTTGTAATGTGTTAGACACATTTTCAATGGAAAGTTCACAGGAGAACATGATTAAGAATTACAAAGGACAAAAAGTATGGAAGTATTGAAATATATGCCCTTGGAGAAAGCAGACACAATGAAGAGTGAATAAAGATCTACTGAAGTATTAACTCATTACTTCTCACCCAAGAATCTCAAAGGATTCTCATAAGGTAGGCATCACATTTCTATACCACTGCTCCCTTAGAATGCTGGAATGCTTTGGATATGCTTGGTCCTACATGGTAAAGATCTCTTTCTGATGATAGTTTCAGTCCACTAAGCCAGACTCAGAACTCCCGACAACACACCAAGGCAATACATACCACTACTTTCTTCCTTGCAAAATTCCAGGAAAAGGAACAATTAACTCCCTCCTATCAAGAGGTACAGATGAGGCAATATAAAGGAGGAAGCTACAGTATTAATACTACTATATGCTATAAAAGCAGAATTTCAGTGATAAACATGCAAGGTCACTTTCTATCCTATGGGTTTGAGACCATTATTCCCAATGACTCCGCCAACACTCTTTCTCCTTTCGACCTCATCACCCCAGACAGTGAAGGGAAGAAATACTCTTAAAATGGTCTTTCTTTTAATGAGCAAAAATATCAAAGGAAATAACATTTTTCAAAATGGTCACCTACAGTGAAGATTATCTTTTCAAAAGGCCGGTGCCACAAGAATGTATGTATACTCTCCTGCTTGGGTGACAGGGTTCCTAGGTCAAGATCACATTTCCCCTTTCTTCAGGTCCTTTGCTATTACAATACTTCCACGGATCTGTGGACACTCTTTCAGCATTGAAGACAGGAACCCATTCACACTTTCTCATCTTATGTTATTCCTTTCCATGCCCTTCAAATAAACCCTCCACAGAGATCACCCTCTAAGTCTTTCAATATTTAATGGGGATGAGTATAACAAACAATAATCTCTGGTTCTTGATACATGAGCAGCCTGTCTCCTTTTTTGATCACACATGCCCTTGATGATGCTGTCATGGTGTACATATGGGACATCACTGGCAGCACACTACAGCCTATTATGCCCAGCATTCTTCATGCCTCTGAATCATGTGCAATTTCCATTCCTTGTAGGTTAAAATGTTCCATAAACAGAAGAATATTAGTTGAAAAGACAGGCTTTTGGAGCCAAGATGGTGGCTGGAAAGCAGGGACTTGCCTTGGGCTCTCCCCCAGGACCCTCCAAACGCCTATAAAAAATGGCTCTGAACAAATTCTAGAGCTACAGAACCCACAAAATAGCTGAGGGAAGCAGGGCTACAGCCCAGGAAAGCCTGGATGGTCGCTGCACAAGGTCTATCGCGTGGAGCAGAGCCCAACATGGGCTGCACCTGGACCAACCAGACCAAGAGCCAGGCGGAACAGGCCCTAGCGCCCTGAATCAGTGAGCTGTGGAAGTTACCGGATTTCTCAACCCACAAACACCAAAGACAACAGAGAAGGTTAGTACGAAAAGCTACAGGGACAGAGTGAAAGGAGTTCGTGGTTTGGCCACCACCCCGGGGGGCAGGGAAGGTGGTGCAGCTCTGAAGACAGAACTACAGCTGCAGTTGCTTCTGGCCCCAGGCCCGCCTGGTGGGAGGAATTAAGTAGCAGATCAGAGAGGGAATGCAGAGCCTACTTCAATCTGAGTCACCATCAGGGTTGGCAGTTCTTGGGGGAGGAGAAGCACTGGTGTGGCAGAGCTTGCTGTGTAGAAATAGTTCTGTAAACAACAGCACAACCCCTCAAGCTTGGGACAAAGTACTCTCTACTCTACAAGCAGTCATACCCCAATGAAAAACTCAACAGTCAAGTAGTTGACTGGGAACAATGGCCAGGCAGTGAAAACGCACTCAGATCCAGACTCAGACTTTGGAATCTTTCTTTGGTGACAAAGAAGACCAAAACATACAGCAAGAAGTCAAAAAAGTCAAAGAGCCTACATCAAAAGCCTTCAAGAAAAACATGAACTGATCTCAGGCCATGGAAAAGCTCAAAAAGGATTTGGAAAAGCAAGTTAGAGAAGTAGAGGAAAAACTGGGAAGAGAAATGAGAGTGATGCGAGAAAACCACAAAAAACAAATCAATGACTTGCTAAAGTCCCAAAAAATACTGAAGAAAATAACACCTTAAAAAACAGACTAACTCAAATGGCAAAGGAGCTCCATAAAGCCAATAAGGAGAAGACTGCCCTGAAAGGCAGAATTAGCCAAATGGAAAAGGAGATCCAAAAGACCACTGAAGAAAATACTACCTTAAAAATTAGACTGGAGCAAGTGGAAGCTAGTGACTTTATGAGATATTATAAAACAGAACCAAAGGAATGAAAAAGTGGAAGACAATGTGAAATATCTCATTGGAAAAACCACTGACCTGGAAAATAGATCCAGGAGAGATAATTTAAAATTATTGGACTACCTGAAAGCCATGATCAAAAATAGAGCCTAGGTATCATCTTTCAAGAAATTATGAAGGAGAACTGCTCTGATATTCTAGAGTCAGAGGGTAAAATAGAAACTGAAAGAATCCACCAATCACCTCCTGAAAAAGATCCCAAAAAGAAAACTCCTAGGAATATTGCTGCCAAATTCCAGAGCTCCCAGATCAAGGAGAAAATACTGTAAGCAGCCAGAAAGAAACAATTTGTGTATTGTGGAAACGCAATCAGGATAACACAAGATCTAGCAGCTTCTACATTAAGTGATCAAAGAGCTTGGAATATGATATTCCAGAGGTCAATGGAGCTAGGATTAAAACCAGGAATCACCTACCCAGCAAAAGTGAGTATCATACTCCAAGGCAAAATATGGACTTTCAATAAAACAGAGGACTTTCAAGCTTTCTCAGTGAAAAGATCAGAGCTGAATAGATTATTTGACTTTCAAACACAAGAATCAAAAGAAGCATGAAAAGGTAAACAAGAAAGAGAAATTATAAGGGACTTACTAAAGTTGAACTGTTTTGTTTATATTCCTACAATGTAAAGATGATGTGTATAATTCATGAGACCTCAGCATTAGGGTAGCTGAAGAGAATACGCGTGTGTGTGTATGTGTGTATATAGATATATAGATAGATAGACAGACAGACGGCACAGGGTGAGTTGAATATGAAGGGATGATATCTAAAAAAAAAATCAAATTAAGGGATGAGGGGAATATATTGAGAGAGGGAGAAAGGGAGAGATAGAATGGGGTAAATTATCTTGCATAAAAGTGGCAAGAAAGAGCAGTTCTGTAGAAGGGAAGAGTGGTCAGATAAGGGGGAATGAGTGAATCTTTCTCTCATCAGATTTGACCTGAGGAGGGAATAACATACACACTCAATTGAGTATCTTGCCCCACAGGAAAGAAAGAGGAAGGAGATAAAAAAAGGGGGGATGACAGAAGTGAGGGCAGACAGGGGGAGGAGGTAATCCAAAGCAAACATTTTTGAAAAGGGACAGGATCAAGGGAGAAAACTGAATAAAGGGGGATAGGATAGGAAGGAGCAAAATATAATTAGTCTCTCACAACATAAGTATTGTGGAAGGGTTTTGCATAATGACACACATGTGGCATATGTTGAATTGCCTGCCTTCTTGCGGGGGGTGGATGGGGAGGGAGGAGGGGAGAGAATTCGGAACTCAAACTTTTAAAAGCAGATGTTAAAAAAAAAAGCTTTTGCATGCAACTGGGAAATAAGATATACAGGCAATGGGGCACAGAAATCTATCTTGCCCTACAAGAAAGTAAGGGAAAAGGGGATGGGGGGGGGCATGGGGTGACAGAAGGGAGGGCTGACTGGAGAACAAGGCAATCAGAATATATGCCATCTTGGAGTGAGGGGGAGGGTAGAAATGGGGAGAAAATTTTAATTCAAACATTTGTGAAAATCAATGCTGAAAACTAAAAATATCAAATAAAAAAATAATTATTTTGAAAAACATGTAAAAGAAAAGAGACAGGCTTTTGTGTCAGAGAGTAGTTTAAGACTTTTTAATTTGCTGCACAATTTCCCAAATGCAATCCAGCTTACTCCCAAAAATCACAAAAAAGTGGGAAAGAGCTTCAGCGGCCATTTAGTCCAATCCATCCTAAATATAATCTCCTGTTACCTTGAGAATTTTGTGTCAGGAAAAAAAAATTATAAATAGCTCAAGTCTCTAGAATAGCTCAAAAAAGAGGCATATCTATCTCTATAATGCTGAGTATGCCAAAAGTTGAGAAATTTTCACCTCTTCCCAACCAAGTATTTTCAACTCAATCTCTTGAGGAAGCTTTTCCTTTGATAACACTCCAGATGGGGGAAAACGACTTTATAAAAACTGGTCTTATAGATCCTTTTTAAGAGTATCTTACTACCAGTGTATCTTGTGAGTACTGTTGTTGTTCAGTCATTTCAGTCGTGTCCAACTCTTTGTGACCCTCATTTGGGGTCTTCTTGGCAAAGATGCTGAAGTGGTTTGCCTTTTCCTTCTCCAGCTCATTTTACAGATGAGAAAACTGAGGCAAACAGGGTTAAGTGACTTGGCCAGGGTCACATAACTAGGAAGTGTCTAAGGCCAGATTTGAATTCAGAAAGATGAGTCTTCCTGACTTCAGGCCCAGCCCTCTATTCACTTTGCCACCTAACTGCCCCTGTGGGCATAAATTAGCATATCTTAATAATATTAGGAAGGTATAGAGTGCAGTGTATATGTACAAGTTCAAATGATCTGAGTAAAACCAAAGGAATACAGTGACCAGATGAAAACAGCAGGTATTTTATTGGGCAGCTAGGTGGTGCAATGGATAGAGTGACAGGCCTGGAGTCATTAAGATCTGTGTTCAAAACCTGGCTTCAGACATTTCCCAGCCGGCATGTTTGCCTGTTTCCTCATCTGTAAAATGGGGATAATAATAACAGCATATACCTCACTGGGTTTTCATGAGGATCTAATGAGATAACGATTGTAAAGTGCTCGGCATGTGCCTGACACAGTCAGCACTATCTAAATGTTAGCCATTATTACTCCAAGTAGCAGTTTTCAAACAATGGCCAGAGAACCACCAGGAATCCACTATTACTATTCAGCAGATGACGAGACAAAAAAGAAAGGGAGAGAAACCTTAAAATAGTCCAAATTTAAGAAAAGTATGAAGACAAAGATGAATACAATTTCAAGACATTTACTATTCATAAGCTTTTACCTACAAAGATCAATGAAGAGTACTCTGACCCAGAGATCGGATAGGCTTTGGCCCACTTCCATTAGGAATTGCCTTGTGGTTAGAAATACAGATATATCAAAATAAAGTGGGAAGTTTTACAAGTGGCCAGGGTTCAAATTCTTGCTCTACTAATCATAACACTACTTTAATGACCCTGACCAAGTCACTAAATCTCTATGGGCCTGAATTTCATTTTCTATAAAATGAGGGAAATGAACAACGTTGTTTCTGAGGTCCCTCCCCACTCTGATATTCTATGAGACTATATTAGAGATCACACCCTGCTAATGAAATCTTGCTTCCCCTTATAACTTCATGGTTACTGTGCAGTTTTCCAAAGCTGTCCACAACATTCTTGTGGGACTGTTGACAACACGGACATGATTAGAAATTCTTTTTTGATTTAATATGGTGGGAAGAACAGTTTCTAGTCCCATTCTATTTCTGCCTCCAGCACTAACTAGCTATGAGACCTTGGTCAAGACCCTGGCCAACTTCATCTTCCTTATTTGCAAAACTGGACTGGTTAATCTCCAGTTTTTTCTTATAAGTACGAGGATGCTACATTTGCCTTCAAATCAAAGAACACTCATTCGACAAACATTTCTTTAGTGCTTAATATAAACAGGACAATATTTGTCCCGCCAGAGCCCAGCACAGACAAATAAGAAAAAGTCAGTGTTCTCAAAAGAGCTGACAATCTATACAAGGAGATCCAATATTCACACTCACAGTATAAAATGGAACCTGATGGATGATGGGTAGGAAGTGATCCATGAAGTACAAGGAGAGGAAGAGGTGGTAAAATCAGACTGGAAGGAGGAACTAAAGAGGGAGCACTGCTGGAACTAATTTGTGTGCTAGGGTGCACAATTTTTTTTTCTCGTTGAGAGGGTGATTAGGGTTTGCAGAAGTGATTTCTGGAACTGAAAGAAAAAATTTGGCTCCTAATCTGGAAGGCCAGAAATAGATGCTTTGGCAATTTGCTGGAAAAACAGAGGGGTAAAAAATACGCATACACAGTAATTATAGTCCTTGAAAATGCATATGCCAGAAAAAGGAAGTGACATATGAAAAAGAAGAATGAGAGGATGCAATGGGAAAGAAAACTGCCTAGACATCTTTCCTGAGTGCCAGTCCTACACCTCCTTTCAAATTGGTGAAATTGTTCAAACTGGATACTTTTCCCTATTACAAAAACTGAGAGTTGGAAGAGACCTCAGCAGTGACCTAGTCCATTCACAAAAGGAACTGCCACTACAACATACATGACCTATTCAAATAAGCCAATGACATCAAAAAAATGAAAAAAAAAAAGGTCAAGGAAAAGGCAGACATAGACATGGTCTATTACCATTTCTTATATAAGTTTAACTGATGAATAGCAATCAAGCACCTCAATGTAAAGGTTAAAAAAATAGCCTAGAAATCATCTCACCCAGCAAACATTCAATCTCCTTGACAAATAGGCAAGCCAAGGGCAACACTGGTTAGAATATAATTTCCAACATATTACAAAGTAGGATGACAGAAGATTATAAGCAGCATCACTTCATTAAAAAAAGATGGAATAGACAAAAAAAGAATTTGCACAACACTTGAGCTGAGAGCCAATTATGACAAATCATCCCAAAAGCATTCAAAGAGGAAAGAGGTAGATAACCAAAGAAAGAAACTGAGCAAATATGCCTACATTCTACAACAAAGCATTCTCTTCATCAATGATAAAGGGACTACCCTGTTGTGGTGGGATAAAACCAGTCTCTAATAAATTTTGTAATTAAGTGGCAATGGGACTAAAGGAGAAAAAGAAAGGAAAGACAGCTGAGCGAGGCCAACTGCAGAAAAAATACATGCTGAATTGACAAAAAGGTTGAGGATGCTGAAGAATTTTCAAGACAACTTAAGGAAGGGAAGAAAAGGGGCAGAGAGGATCACATTAGGTAAAGTGTACAATCTTTATATAAAATCAGAGCTTTTGCATAAACAAACTCAATACACTAAGATTAGAAGAGAAACAGTTAATTGGGGGGAAGAAAGTTTTGCAGCAAATTTCTCTGACAAACATCTCATTTCCAAGATATATAAGGTACTGATTCAAATTTATAAGAATAAGAGCGATTTCCCAAATGATAAATGGTTGAAGGATATAAACAGGCAATTCTCAAGGGAAGAAATCTAAGTGATCTACAGCTATTTGAAAAAATGCTCCAAATCACTAATAATTAGAGAAATGCATACCCATCAGACTGGCGAGTTTAACAAAACAACAACAGAAGAACAGTAAAAAAAATGACAACTACTTCCCAGGGTTGTGGTGAGGATCAAATGAAATAACAATCGTAAAGCACTTAGCACAATGCCTGGCACACAGTACGTGCTATGTCAATGTTAGCTAACTGAACTCAGGTCTTCCTGACTACAGGCCCAGCCTTCTATCCACTGTGCCCATGAGTGCCAAGGCATATCATACATACAGCAAATTCTTTCAGAAAGTAGAGCAAGTGAAGACCTGAACAGGAATTTGGAATCTATAATTAGCAGACAAGATTTACATTGAGTAAATACATTTCTATATACAGAAATAGTACACTGTTAACTCAAAAATCAAATAAACAGGTTGCAAATTGTTTGGAAGCATAAGAACTCGACTAGTCAGGACCCAACCAGGGGCCAGGACTCCTCAGGCTCTCAGAGACAAGTGAAATATTTCCCAGAATTTTTGGTATGTCATGCCTGGGAGCCTCAGTCAGATCTTTGTTTTTGTAAGTTGAAGGAAATGTGTTCCCAGGCAAATATTCAAGGCTCTACTGCCATCTATCCTGTAGAATTCCAGCTGAGACTGGCTATCAGACAGAAAACTTATCTCTGTTTATTCCACATCTCTAGGGAAGGAATTACTTTTTTTTTTTTGGCATCATGGACTCCTTTGGCAATCCAGTGAAACCTATGGCTTCCTTCTCAGAATAATGTTTTAAATGCGTAAAATAAAATACATAGAAATCAATTATGCTGAAATATTTATCAGTTATTTCAAAAAGAGTTCCCAGACTCTATTTTAAGAACTCCTACCAAGGAGGTCTAGCATATTTGCACAGAGTTAAGATAAAAAGAAAAAACTGCAATGCCTTCTCCATGGCTTTTTATACTCACCACCAAGCTGGTCAAGGTACAGTCAGCAGCAACTTTACAAATACAACAGGTATAAAGTTCTCGTCACACCAGATTCCAGACTTAAAGTTTTGTGAAAAATGCAAAAGTGACTGCACAATCATTCTAATCACTTTTTGGGGTTGTCTTGTTTAAATGTTTATGGTTTGGTAGGGGAGGGAGGAGGGAAAGAATAAGGGTATTTGCTAGTGATTTTGCTTTATTTTACTTCTGTTCGGTCATATAGTTGTAGGCTTGTTAGAAGCAAAAACAATATGCATATATTTTCCAAATATTTAAAGAAAAGAAATATCTGGAACCCTTCTTCTTTATGCATATTTAGGAATATGCATAGGATTGGAATCACTGGGTCAGAGATTATGAAGTTTTGTAACTTTTATCACACAATTCCAAAGTGTGTTTCAGAATGTCTGGACCAATTCACAGCTCTAAAGAAACTGAATCAGTGTAGATATCTTCCTCCAGCATTCAGTGCTTCCACATAATATTTGATGGATGTGAAGTGAAACCTCAAAGTTGCTTTAAATTGCATTTATGTTAATTTTAGTGATATAGAGCATTCCTTTTATGAAAAACTTCTGATTGGTACCACCAGAGCTCTGAGAGATATCGTTCAAGGCTATTTGCCTTTATGGTTTTGTCAATATTGTGTAAATAGTTCTGGTTCTGCTTTTTCACTTTGTATCAATTCATAAATATTGCCAAGATTTTCTAAATTCTTCATATTCCTTTTGATGGCACAACAATATTCCATTACATTCATATACCAACATTTGTTTGGCCACTGCCCACTCAACAGACATTATTCTGTTACCCAAGTGCTGCTGTAAATATTTTTATATATGGAACTTTTCCTTGCTTCTGACATTCCTGGGTTATATGCGTAGCAGTAGCATTTCTGGGCCAACGGATACGTACAGTTCAGTGACTTTTCTAGTATGACACCAAACTGTTTCCAGAATGACTGAAACAAGTTACAGTTCCACCAATAGTGCCTTATGCCTGTCTTCCCACAGTCATTTCATTTTAAGTCTTTTGTCATATTTGCCAAACTGATGGCGGTAAGATGAAATCTCAAAGTTTTAATTTACATTTTCTTATTATTAGTGATTTAGAGCAATCTCTGAAATAAGTGTTTGCTTCTGTCCTTCTGAAAATACCCGTTTGTATCTTTTGACTGCTTCTATTGGGGTATATCTCTTGAACCTACAAGATTCTATCAATACCCTATATTCTTAGATACAGGACCTTTATTAGAGATATTTGCTTTTGCCAATGGCTTTTGCCATTGATAATATATTTCATGCTAGACATACTGATTTTGTCTGTGCAAAAGCTTTTTAATTTTATCATTAATTTGTCTATTTTATGTGTAATCAGGTAACAATTAAGTATAGCTTTTCCTTCTCTTCTAATTTTTGAAATTATGTGATTTTTATACTTGGGTTTACAGGAGCTTATTGTGGTACATGGTGTTAATTCACTACTATAAGCCCCATTTCTGTTTTCCCAGTAGTTCCTGTCAAATAGAAAGTAATTTCCTATTATTTGCATCCTGCTGTTGATAAAGAGCTAGGCTACTGTATTTTGATTGTCTCTGCATCTTGCTTATTTAGTCCAATCAACTTACCTACTTTTTGTATTTTAACCAGTACAAAGTAGTTTCGATTATTGCTATTTTACAATGTAATTTAAGATCTAGTATTGCTAGGTCTCCCTCTTCATTTCTAATTTTTTCCCATTACTTCCCTTGAAATTCTAGACCATTTATTCCTCTAAATTATTTTCTTTTTATTTTGTTTAGTTACACAAAGTAATTCCTTGGTAGTTCAACCAACAGAGCACTAAATCTATAAATTTAGATTAGATTTAGACTTAGATACTTAACTTCTTACATTGTCATGGCCTAACCAAGAACAATAAATGAATCTTTAATTGTTCAGTCTTGGCATGGAGCATATTTTCACTGCTAGCAAAAGCTAGAGCCATAAAACCAATCTATGAGCATTGGTCCAGGAAAAATACCTGCTCCAAATTAGCTTGAGTCACATTTGAGACAAATTCTATAGCAACAATCAATCCTTTCACGTTTTTATTGTAAAGTCACTGATGCAATACAACTGCTTGCTATCTCATTCTTCTGAGAAAATTTTATGGAGCTTATGTTCTGTCTTCCCTCTAATACATCTTGGCCAATTTAAAATAGAGCTCTCTTTTTCTAAAACTATCAGATTCTGGAAATGCCTCCACCTGACCTAGTTAATCTTATGTCTTGTACCTCCATCAAATAAAAACCAAACTTATTCCCACCTCTACGCCTCTACTCGTGCTGTTACCCCAGCCAGAAATGCCTTCCTCCCTTTCACCTTATAAAAATTCTTCAGATCCCATCTCCTCCAAAGCTTCCTCCAAACTGCAACTCCAGGACCCACTGACTTCTTCCTTCTCTAAACTACTGCCATGCTTTAATTATTACTACTCAGATAAGCACTTAACTATTCTCTAATTATTTTATATAGGTGTGAACCTTGAATCTGTAAGTTCCAAGAGGCCCAAGGAAATATCAAGATACAGAAGAGTCAAGCCAAAAGTCTCTCCTGATTTTATGTTCAGCGCTCTATTATGCCACACTGTCTTTCATAAGAATCTGGGTTTTTCTAAGAATATCTGCCCAAATTTTGCCTCACAATTATTCATTTAATCTGTTAAAATCCCAATTTTAGATAGTATTAAAGGAGGAATAAAGCTTCCTGCAACTGGGGATATATTTAGCTCCAGATTTCTAAGAGTAAAATACCATATCAAAATCAAGACACCATGTGTCAAACATCGGAATCATTCACAGATTCCTAACTATGGTGTAAGTTTTAAAGTCTTATGTCCAACAAAACAAATCAAATCAGAACCAGATATGGGGATAACTTAAAATCATTTGAGTAACACCAAAGGCCTTCATTCCATTTTCAAGCTTTATTGAAAAACATCCTTTTTTTTTTCAAGTCTCTGGAAGAGGATAAGTAGGTAGAGCTTCCTTCATTTGGAAATTAGATCTACCCTAGGTTTATTTAGGTCAGGATAAGAATAGATTCCTGAGAAGTGAAGTGTTATTTGTAACTTCTCACCCAATATATATTTTCAGAAGTGACAACGCAGATTTACTAAGGGCAACTCATGGGCTAGTTTTGAACTTAGATCATTTAAGTTTTTTTTTCTTCTTAAATCACACTTTAAAGATGGCTAGACTATAAGTTCCTTCAGAGTAAAACCTGTTATTTCTGCCCAGCAGTACTGAAAAACAATGCTACGGATTAAATGAAAACATGTCTATTGAATGAAATAAGGTCCCAATAATTACTAGTACACATAAATATGTCTAAAAAGAAGTTCAACTTTCTCCAAAACCTGCTCTTCTCCTGATTTCACTATTTCTATAAATTACACAACCATTCACTCAGTCTCCATGTTTAAAACCTTGGTATAATCTTTGACTCTTCCCTCTCCCTTACCTACCAGATCCAGTTGGTTACCAAATCCTATATGACATTTGTTACATTCATTTACTCCTGCTCTATGCGCATCACCACACCCCTAGTATGGCATTTTGGTCCTCTTCAAATACCAAGGACAATAATTAACCAAATATGGGCCCTTCCTAACACCAACCTCGACTATTATAACAGTCTCTTAATGGATGTCTAAATTCTATTCTCTCCTCCTTTGAAATAGTCTTTTCATATTGATGCCACCAGATAATCACATTATTTGTCTACTCAATCTTTCCATGGTTCCCTACTGTCCACTGCATAAAATTCAAAACTTGCCTGCCTGATATTTAAGACCCTCTACAATCTGACACCCCCCTCTCCACCCTCACTATTACCCTCTCCATATTCTATACACCACCCAAACAAGACTACTCTTCATCCCCCATCCATACAATGTATCATCCCGCCTCTGTGCCTTCATTCAATATTACCTGTGTGTGGAACGCTCTTACCCACTCTTAGTGAGTTTCTTTCTTGCTGCATTTCTATTCATCGAGGCAACTCAATGGTGCAGAGCACAGAACGCTAGACTTGGCAGTTAGGAAGACCTGAGTTCAAATCCTGCCTCAGGTGCTTACTAGCGTCATGACCCTGGGCAAGTCACTTAACCTGTCTGCCTCAAGTTTCCAATAATAGCACCTACCTCTCATAGGGTTGCTCTGAGGCCCAAATGAGTTAACACCTGCAATGGGCCTATAGAAGTGCTAGGTATTATTATTATTATTATTATTATTGTTGTTGTTGTTATTTTTAGTCCAAGTGAAATATGAACCCAAATGTCAGCTCCTCCAGGAAGCCTCCCCCTGCCCTACCCAGGTCAGCACGGCCCTCCCACTCTCAGACTTCACACAATTTGCTCACGCCTCTCTTGCAATATTTAGTCTATCATTTACATCTGACAATCTCTTCACCCAAACCTACCCTCCTTAATGCTTATGCTCACTAACAGCAATGCTACATAGTTACAGACCATAAAGCACAATCTTCAAAGTGACCCAAATGGCGTCAGAAACACGCATGGATGTACTGCGAATGCTGGCCCAGGCACGGATTGCCTCAAAGAGCTCAGCGTAGCTACTGTGAAAAGGAGAATGGTCGTGTGTCAAGGTGAAGAGATAACAAATGGACAACCTCTATGAAGCACCAGTATCTATAAAATATGAAAAAAGCTAGATGAAGGACTCCAGGATGCTAAACAGAATTTTGTAAAAAATGTACAGAAGAATTGCACAGGAGAAGATATGGATAGGCTGTGTTCTACCAGAATCATGGAGTTTTGCTCCAGGAAACCAAAATTTAGAGAATACAAAAGAAAAAGGATAGTTTTTGAAGCTTCCACAGTTTTAGAATTTGTCACACATTTACATTTTGATAGTACTTTCAATTCCTCTGCAGCACAGAAACTAGTTAGGAAAAATAATTAGCTACATGAAGATGTGACTCGAGAATGGGTACTCTCCTTCTTCCGCCTGCGCACCAGGTAAGTTCCTCCCTTGACAACCTTACCAGCAGTGACTTCAGTGTCCTGGGGTCTCTTCTCTCACGGCTGATTAAAAGTCACATTTAGGGCTAGTTGCCGTAAGCAACAAAAGTGCCAATAATGGCTCTGCAATCTATACTGCTGAAGACAGCACCCACAATGGTGAGTTCCTGGATCCTTCAAAGCACGGACAAAGTCATCTGTTTATGTGTTATATTAGACATCGTGAAAGCCGGGACCGTGTCTTCCACACACAGTAAGCACTTAAAAATATTTGTTGTTGAACTGAATTTTACCCCACCGACTGTTCCCACAGATACCAAAGTTTATAGAATATGGTGATGATTACAGTATTCTATAACACTTTAACATCCACAAAGTGCTTTACAAATATTATCTCATTTGATCCTCAATAACAATCCTGTGACAGAGGTGCTATTATTATCTCCATCTTACAGATGAGGAAATTGAGGCAAATAGAGGTTAAGTGACTTGCCCAGGATCACACACCCAATGACTGTCTGAAGCTAAATATGAATTCAGGTATTGCTAATTCCAGGTCCAGTGTTCTATCCACTGCGCCACCTAGCTGCCTCTGGTATAAATACAATGGATCCTTACTTGAGCTGGTTTGGTGATTAGTGTCACAGACCTATGTTATAAAGTGTTAAAATGAGATCCCTTTGGTACTTACAGTAATATATTTCCTTGAATGAAAGCTGAAACAAACCATGATGACACAAAGAAGTCCACTTCAGTGGAATAAGAAGTTTTAGAATTTTTTTAACTTTAGTTTCTCTACTTTTAGCCAGCATAAAGTATCTTGGCATCAAGCACTTTTTCTCTGCAAGAGACTTTACTTAAGACTTCAAATGCTTCAAAATGCTCCATCTGCATGTAGACTAAATACCATCCTTAAAACTTCCTTCTGGAAAGTGAAGTGGTCTAAATGACCAGACTTCATTGGAGACTGAATAAAGAGAAACAGCTAACTTTTTTCAATGGTGTTCTTATTTTAAGTATCACCTCCAACATGACTTTTCACATTCCTAGCCTTTTCTTTTTATCCTCCAAGGTTAAGTTTACAGTGAAAAGTTCCTGACAAGGTATAAATCAGAATCCTGAAGGATTTAACAACATCTTACTAAATGTAATCCAGGAGAAAAAAAAGAAGTAAAGACATTCCCCTTTTCTACAAATCACACAACAACTATAGGAGGAAATTAAGGAACTCAAAAGTAAACAAAATCTGCTGACCAAATAACTTTAATCCCATATTCCAGGAACTTCTCACAGTTTAGTTAACAGAGACAATTGGAAACCTAATTCAACTGTGACATTATAAAAGGCTCAAAACTCGGAAGTAGAAATCTTGGCCTCTGAAAACTACTGCATTCCCTAAAAAAAAAAAAAAAGTTTACCTTCAAGTAGCCTTGTCTTTAGGTCTCAGGAAATTGGCAAGATGAAAGCACTAGGGCACAACAATTCTTCACAGGGACATTTCCTCAGTTACTCTGTAAGGACAACTGTTTCACTTATTCCAAAGTAAATGGAGAAGACAGATGAAGTTCAAGTTTTTAAAATCATGTGGCCAAAAGGTCCTGATTTCTAACTATGTTATCAATAACCTTGAGCTAGATGCTTAACTTCTAATATGTCTTAGTTCCTTAACTTGAGAACTCTACTGGCAGTCAGCATCTACCATCAGACAGACAGTTGAGAAATTTCAAAATTAAAAATGCTGCTTTAGTTGATCTCCAGGTTCCAAATGCACTGACAGACCTATTTTCCACACCTACTTTTACACCAGCTCCCTATTACCTTAAGAAATAAAACATTTTTATTCCACAACCTGAAATTTTGCTTGGCAGAAAAATGACATGAATCCCCCACCCCCACCGCACACATGCATGCATGCGTGCGTGCGTGTGTACTTTTATATATATATGCAATATTAATGCTGCCTCATTTTGGAGAAGTTCAAATCCACGTGGAGTTGGAAGCAAATAACCCCGAAGATCAAATGATTACTGCATCATTAATACCTTTCAGAAGAAAGGAATTTTACCCTGAAGTGATTCTAAAGGATAGCCTCTTTTACATAAGATGAGAGTGTGGGCTAGTGAAAAGAACACTTGACTTGGAGTCAAGAAAGCTAGTTTAAAACCTTGCATTTTCTGCCTGTCTGACCCCAGTAAAGTAATTTAGGTCCTCTGGATGTCACCTTCCACATTTCTTTCTTTTTTTTTTTTTGAGGGTGGAAGGCAGGGCAATTGGGGTTAAGTGACTTGCCCAAGGTCACACAGCTAGTACATGTGTCAAGTGACTGAGGCCGGACTCAGGTCCTCCTGACTCCAGGGCTGGTGCTCTACTCACTGCGCCATCTAGCTGCCCCCTCCACATTTCAATAAACAGGCATGGACTAGATGGCTGCTGAGGAACTGTCCAGCTCTAGAAAGACAGCGGTAATGGCCAACATTACACAATAATGGCTGCAGCTTCCAAGGCAAACCAAAAGAGAGAAAGGCCCCAGATATTATACAGCACCTTGCAAACACCATAGCAGGAAAGGATAAGATCCTTCTCAAACTGATTTGGCTCCTTTCCCATCCAGCTTCCCCAGATCTCTGCAGAGCTGATCCTCTAGACAGTGTTGGGAGCCCTACTTCCGAGCAGAGGTTTTTTTGAGCACAAACTTTGGGGAGTTGGGCAATCCTAAGATATAACTTAATTATAAAAAGATAAGGGCCAGAACTAGGGCCCCAAGCATCTTGTTCTTTACTAAATCACTATGAATCCCAACATGTAGACTGAATATTTTTCCCAGCACAAAGGTCTACATACAGTTGGTTCTTAATAAATACCTGTTGAACTGAATTGATGAGCAAAAAGACAAAGAAAAGAGTTGTCATGACAAAGGAACTCAGAATCTAGTGTTATAAGTTACAGAAGCTTAGTATTTATGTAGTGCTTTAAGAATCGCAAAGCACTTTACAATTACAATCTCATTTGATCTTCAAAACATTTTACGGATGAGGAAACTGAGGCTCAGTGAAGTTAGGTGACTTGCCCAGTCACACAGCTGGGCGAGTGCCTAAGGCCAGATTAATACGTTACTTCTCCAAGTGTTGGTAAAGGGAACTTGACAACAGTGTAGTGAAATGCAGGATTAGGGAAGAGAGAGAGTAAATGAACTAGTTAGAAAAAGAATCTACCTGCCCTATCTGTAGCGTCAACTAAAATTTCCATCTGCATTAAAATCCCTCATAAAAACTCATGGGATGAGGCAGGACACAGGGCTCCTTGGGACCATAATCTTATAACTAGCAATGTAATATGCAACACAGTTGACCCAGTCAAAAAAGAAAGGGGAGCTAAAAGAAGGGTCTAGCTACACTACCTTGCCACAGGACCTATGAAAAATACATGAATTGGGTTAAAAGATATGATTTCAATTAGTTGCAAATTAAGAACCAAATTTCTTCATTAAGGCAGCTCAGTGGTCCAGAGCATAGAATGCTGGACTTGGGAGTCAGGATGACCTGAGTTCAAGTTGTACCTCAGATACTTACTATCTATATGACCCTGGGCAAGTTACTTAACCTAAGCCTCACTTTCTTCATCAATAAAATGGGGATAATAATAGCATCTACCTCACAGGGTTGTTATAAGGATCGATTTAGACATGGAAAGCACTTTGCAAAAAAAAGTGTTATATGAGTGCTAATTACCATCATCATCATCACCATTCCATACGAAAATGTGTCCATGTGTGATAAGATACAACAATTATAAGGGGGCACAGCAGAATTAAAAAAAACAAATCTAGATTTCAAGAATGGGGAAAATGAAAACAGGTTTATCTCGAAACATTCCCCTGATAATTCAAGTCTTGCATAATCAGAACTTTTTTATTTCTCACTGAGCTAAAAGGCCAAACTGGATATAGTAGAAAGTTCTCCTTGGCACTTTTCTTCGAAGTTCAACCACCACCAGCTGCTTTTCCAGTGGTACAAGTTCTCCTGCTAACAAATATCACAGCCACATTCCCATAAGATTCAAAGATATGCTGAACCAACTCCAGTTCAAAGCTGCTGAATTCCACATTCAAGGAACCAGCAGGCTCATCTGCTGGCAGAAAACTTGGTCCTCTAGATGGATGTTGCATTCAAAGAAATACTTTTACTTCTCCTGGACACCTCACTTTCCTAGGGTATTGAGTTTTCAATACTCCTCTTTTCTGCCCATTTCTTTTACCTTCCAAGACCTACCACTGAAATGGCAAAGGAAAGCAAATAGAAAACCTGTGTGGGGTAGAATAGAGATCTGTACCAACTTCAGAAAGTACAATATGCCTTCCTTTTTTATTGGAAAAGTGATTCTTGTGCTATGTAGCTGAGATTGTAGGGCTTCCTCATCACAAATCTTACGCAAGAGTAATTTAGGCAATACTAAAACCTCATATGATATTTGCAAATCCGACTCTGTCACCCTGACTATAGGTATTGATGTGGTCCTTTTAAGTGCTCTTAGCTTGAAGACTAAGTATCAACTAATTTCCACCAACCTCATTAGGCGCTCCCAGTGAACCTTCTATCCCAACAGGTTCCTCCCACCTTGGGCTTGGGAAATGCAGTAGTTTCCCAGCTCTATTCACATAAGTTGACCTAATGCTCTGACTGGAACAACAAACACATACCTTGCTCGGGTTTCTGCCAAACAGTCGCAGGATTCTAAGATTTTCACAAACATGCTAACATACTTTGGCATCTTCAAAAACCTATTTCTCTCAACTTTGTTTGCTACAAAAAACCTACTTCAAAAAACTCACTAAACTCTGCAGCCACATTTTCCCACACTGGAAAAAACAATGACAAAGTTAGTTCTTATCTGGTATGTTGTGTTTCTCTCTGCAGTCAACAGATGCTACTAAAGACCAGATGATTCTGTCATCTAGTCAAGTTACCCTTGGCTAAAGAACTCCAACTCCCCTGAACCAGCTAATGCCAAATATCTCTTTCAGATGTGGATTTCTTTCCTAGAGTTATCTTTTAGCAGGTCATTTGTAATATCCATTGAGCCAAACCAGAATAATGGTCAATGGTAATTTGAGGGCCTACACTGAACCTACAAACTAAATAATGAAGTTAATCCAAAACAATTCCTCTTTGCCTCATCCATGCATTTCAAAAAGCAATAGATTATGAGGCATTTTATTAATCAAGTTCAGTGGAAGGTTATAATACTAAAAACAGATCAAAATTCTATCATCATGTTTCTTGCTTCCTTCTCCACTCGAAGTACAAGTTTAATAAAATAGAGTTCAAAACATACCATCTTCAGCCTTAATTCCATATAACACAGTCAAGAAAGGCAAACAAAGGGTATTAGTCACTGCTACCACTCAGACAAGGAAGTATCCAAAACTGTGGCCCCCAAGGGTCGGGGAGGAGAGCTCCATGACTGTCCCAAGAGGGGCTCCTCCTATAATGAGCAGGTATGAAAACCTGAAAGCCCCCAACATGGAATCACAGCCAGAAAAACCTTTCTGGCTAATGTTTCTCTAGCAAGTCTGCACTTCCAGTATCTTCAAAATGAGGAACGCTGCCACCAGTTCTGCTTTCTGAAGAATAAATGCAGTTGCTGAGAAAGATACTCAGGCAACCCTGAGGTGAGCCCTGTGTGGAACAGCAGCATCACTCTCAGCATATCCACAACCCATGACACTTGACAATGCCTAACGAAAAGCATTTGCTTCTGTCTGCTACAACTATGAAGACTGGTAGATGGAGTATGAAAGAAAACTTCTTGCCCATCAGTTAAGTACAAAACAAAATTGAAACTTTCTTAACTGTATGCATTGAAATTATACCTCCTCAAACTCAAACACATACACACACACATGCTCTATGTTCAGAGGCATACAGCAGATCCTGGTGATTCTGAATCTGGCCATCAGTACTAATATGAGGGTAGATTTCATCTAGAGAAGTAAATGGAGGCAAGAGGAGAATAAAGGAGCTGTAAATGTTTATCTGTGTTAAAAAAAAAAAAACAGAGGGTCTCAGCTTAGTAAGCAAAGGAAATCTATCATGCTTTATTCTGAGAGCTCAGATGTTGGAGCAGTGGTCAGGTAAGTTTCCTCAACAACATTCCTCTCCATCTCTACTTGCTCCCAGCCTTGGCAATAGGCTTCAGAGTTGGACGGAACTTTAAAGATCACCTAGTCCCTTCATTTTTCAGAGAGGAAAACGTGAAACCCTGAAAGGCTAAGGGACTTGCCTAAAGTTGCACAGCTAATTTAGAGCAGAGCTGAGATTCTAACCAAGGTTCCCCCAACTCCAAGTCCATTGTCCTTTACCCAACACTCACATGCCTTCTCCACTAATTCTTAAGTTTCTCTATGGCATTTCCATATAATGATGTACAATGGTTATCTCCAACACTATTTTTTTAAAGGATGCCAATTTGGATTCATTCCAGGAGTAAGAATGAGCTATTTCATAAGCATGACAGGAACAGCTTAACCCCTTTTAAAGGGTTAATTTCTTCCCCCTACTGAGCTCTACCTCAAATGAAAGATTTTGGTGCCATAATTAGGTTTTTCATTTTAGGAGAAATTATTTTTCACAATGTGTGAAACATAAGGAAAGAAGGACTCATTCACAGGGCAATATTAGCATAAGTGCTAAGAAGAAAAGCACTTAAGACATAACAGCTAAGTTATGTAAATAAAGGACATAATAACCATTTTCAAATATTGGAAAAGAGAATCATTAAATAAGGAGAAAATTCTTTAGGCTTGGAACAACAATGTGTTGGCCACTGGTCCAATGCAAATAAGAATGAGAAAGCACAGCACTGATATCAGTAATAACTCCTTAACTATAAGTTCTGATTAAGGAAAAAGTCCAATGAAAGTTATACCTACTATTGTTCCAAGCATTGAAACAGAATCATACATGTATCTGAAAAAAAGTCCTCCAGGGCTCATGAATCACACATAATTTGAATTGGCTCTGTCTATTATAGATTATAAATTCTCAGAAGGTAGCCACTATATTTATTTTACTTATTTATCTTGAGAGGCAACACTAGTAACAAAAAAACCAGAACCGGCCAGATTTGGAACCAGGAGGCTCGAGTTAAAAAACTTAGCTCCAACAATTACTAGGTATATGATAGCAGGCAAGTCACTGAACTTCTCTGAGCTTGTCTTCATCAATAAAACAGGTATAAAGGCTGACCTGCCTACCTCATTGGGCTGATATGAGAAAAGCACTCTGGGAGCCTAAAAGTACTCAAAAGTTGTTTGGTTTTTTTTAACAATTATAGTTTGTACAGAGTCCAGCAAATGGACTTTTCATAAAGACCACTGAATTACTAATTGGAATAATTCCTATGACTGAGAAAAAAAAATTCTAAAAACTGATCTGCTCTTTTCTGAGAGCAGGTCATAAAGAGTCAAATACTTTAGACTTTTAACTCTCCTTGTAACAATATACAAAAAAACAAAAGTTGGAACCAACTGCTTTGCCCATTACGAACTCTAACAGAGTTGCCTCAGGGAGGGGGGCAACAGCCAGAACTAAAACACAGATATGTATCATATGAAATTATAATTACATTTGCTCTGCATAGCCCTAGAAGACACAACTAGGACCAATAAGTGGAAGATTCTGAATAGCAACAAGGAAAGAAGTTTCCCATCAGAGCTGTCTAAACGGTGAAAACCTACAGAGTAGATGAGATATAGAGCTGTAGCCCTAGTGGTTATCACCATTATTAACAACTACTGTGTTTTTATTTACACCACTCCTTTCTACTTAAGTACTGAAAAGGATTTTCTCAAACAGTATCTAAGGCTCACTTCCTGCTAGGTGAATGCAATGGTGTCACAGAGGGGAAAAGAAAAACTTAACAAACTACAGTAACTTGAAAGGCTTGGGAACTGAAAGAATCTGAATCACTCCTGAACATCACAAGCATGTAGGTTACTAGGTAGAATTTAAACAAATTTTACTAATTTTTCCTATATATTTTAAGAACCCAAAGAAGTTCTCTTTCGGGCTACTACTTTGCTCATTAGCACCGTATACATAATTGCTATGAAACTGTTATGTGTCAGAGGTATTTTTAATCTAACTAAAGACAACTAAGTTGAATTATTTTTTCCATCTTACAAACAGGAGAATGGAAGCAGAAAAAGTAAACTTATTTTCTCAAGATAAAAACAGTGAGGACAAAAACATTGGGAACAAAATTCCCATCAGTTCCACTGGATACTACCCCTCCAATACAGAGGTCCAAAATATAGTTTCAATGAAATGCTTAGTGTGTTTCTAAGTGGCAAACCAGGGTCTTCCAAATAAGACAGTTCAAGCACAAAAAAAGGTAAGTACAGATTCAGATTCACCAGGTCAGGCAGTAGGCAGTGAAGCCCTCTTATATGCAACTCCAATTGGCAGAGAACAATAATGAATGCAAGAGACATGGACACAAAAAATCCACTCCCCCCCATCCCCAGATGAAATGGAAAGGGGTGCACACATGCAGGATCTGCATGCAATTAGAGCTACATAGTAGTGGCCTTTGCTATAGATCCAAGTGTGTGTGTATTTACCTCAAATCCTTGCACATGGACAGATCACAGAACAATCAAGGATTACTTCCCACTAAAAGTTTTTTTCAACAGGACCCCATTGTAGGTGTATACCCCAAAGGGTATCTCTTGCTCTAAACAAATAATTTTTTTTCCAGTCACTATCCTTGGAATCTAATCACATTGCTACTGGGCACTAGTTTAAAGAAGGCACAACTCAGTACCCATTAGCTCTTAGAGAAAAGCCTTCCCAACCTCTCCAATTTCTTCTAATGGCAGCATTTTAGCTGCCACGTAGTTTACTCCAAGGACACAGATCTTCTTTTGCACCTTTCCGAAACAAAATTATTTGGATTTCCCTCCCTCCCCACAAAAAAAAAATCCTTCCAGCAGCATTCGACCGAAGTATAAAGCAACCTGGTTGGCTTCCATGCATCCGATGGCCTCTTCCAAGAGTGAAAACTCCACGCAGACATAGCCATAGTCGTAACCTGGGGACAGCATTTAAATACAGACGGGAGTCATGTTAGTGCCTTGCAAAAGACAAAAGACTCACAAATTCCCCATTTTCTGACCCCTTCAGTCATTAACCCTCCTAGTGTCCTTTCCACTCCTCCCCAATAAAGATTCTAATCCCACAACAGTAAACGGCATTGAGGAAAAATCTGGATGTTTCTCAATTCAAATTTCAAGCCAGATTGGCTTTGCTATCTATTAAATATAAAGTTCCTTTGCCCTCCCCTTAAGAATAACAACCTGCTCAGAGTGCCTTAGAATGGGTAATCCCACAAAGATCAGTTCAGACAGGAAACAGCAACATTTAAGAACAGGTTGAGTGCCCTGGAAAAAAGAAAGTCAGCAGGAGGCAAGTATCTGGAAAAAACTGACTCTGTGAAGAAGAGGGATCATCCCAAAGAAAACCTGGCAGGGTCACACATACTTCCCAGAGAAAGACCACCTTTGCAGAGAACAAAAGTATAGAGATATAATAGGGCAGCTATGTCTTTTTCCTAATGACTCAGGAGATTTCTGCTTGGCAAAGGCCACTTCAGCCCTCTTTTGTATAATTTTTTCTAAGTCCAATGTCATTCACATACACAAAGGAAAAAGAAGTGGGCTTGTGAGATTAGTTGGTGTGCTAGTTTTCAAAACGTGAAATCTATGTAAGAAGTACAGAACACATTTGTAGCCATTCCTGCCCACTCAAACAAGCAAGGTGTTATTTACAAGATAGAGGAAAGTATCTATTCTCTCAAACTCTCAAACTCTTAACTTGTTTTAGATTTTCCATGCCACTGGCAAATTATTCCAACAGCTAACATTTATAAGACATTTTTGAGATACAAAGTACTTCACATTTTACATTCATAATCCCATTTTATCTTTATAATAAACCCTGTGAACTAAGTAATTCAAGTATTACCTCCATTTTACAGATAGAAAAATTGATGTTCTGAGGAGCAGGAAACAACATGTGATTATATAAGCTCTGTGGAAGGGTATCATATTTGCAAACTGATCATGATTTCCATGCTTCCCGGACTACTGCAAAGGATGGGGACAATGTGAAGCTAGATGTAATATTATACAAGTGGAACACAAGGCAGAAAGGAGGTAATTTAGGTAAGAACGAAGCTCCAAGAAAAGAGAAATGTTATGGTAACTAATGACAATTTGGGGACAAAATGTTAATGTAGTAGGAGTTTGACAACACTGAGTCAAGATACCGGTGGCTAAAACAACTAGGACAAACTAACTGAAAACAGAAAAAATAAAGTTGAAGCAGGGGACAGTGACAAAAACAGAGTAGGAGAATATAAGGGGAAAGAAGCTACGTCAAGATCACTAGTTCTCATCTCAAAAGCATGAGCAACTGAAATTAAGGCACAGCCTTCAGTGGAGACAGTATATGTGTCTGTGCCGTGCATGTGTACATACACATACTGTGTGCATGTGTGCATGTGTACAATGGTGCCTGAAGCAGGAGGTCAGCAGTTTATTTGTCTGAGATGAATGCATTATCTTCCTATTAGAACTAAAAAATTCCTAAGGGAGCAATAGTCAGTTCTGGATCAGTCATGTTTGAGTCATCACATTAGCTGTAAAAAAAAAAAAAAGTCTTGATATTAGAACTTAGGAGTGCTGCAGGTTTACTAAGAAATGTCCAAGGGGTACAAACTCAAAGGACTAGAGTACTTTTTCTATCTCTAAAGAATTAATGACCAATATAAGGAAATAAAGGCTTCTAGAAATCTCAATATTATCCCTATAATAAGAAATAGATTTTATGTCCCACAAAAGGAACCTTTTAGCCACCAACTGCACTCGAATCCTGGATCATGGGACTTGGAGCTAAAAGGGTCCTTACAAGCCATCAAGTACACCTTCTTAATTTAACAGATGAGGAAATTGAGGCCCAAAAAATTTAAGAGTTTTTTTGCCCAAGGTCACAAAGCTAGCTAACTGACAGAGCCAATATTTGAAGCAAGGTTCTACGACACCAAATTCAGAATTCTTTCTACCAATCCACTGGAGAAAAATAAAATTCAGGGTGCCCTCAGAATATTTTATACTTGTACTTCAAAGATGGAACTACATCTGCCACTAAACCCTTTCTAAATCAAACCCAATGCACCAGTAAGGAAATACTTTTGGTAGTTTAATAATTAAAAAGGGCTTTAAATTCCTCTAAAGAAAAGCAGGTAGAGTGGTAAAAGTAATTTAGTCCTCCCCACCAGCAAATACCTATTACAAATGTCTCAAATATATGTTAGCAATCACAAACAGTTGGCTATTTAACAGGGAGCTTCGATCTCATTCATGCTTTTGCTACATGCCTACACAGAATGTCCCAAAGACAAGTAAACACAAAGGCAGTTATACCGATCTAAAACCACAATATGAAACCGACAAGGAATTTATGAGCACAAGTTGCAAAAACCCAGAACTTACAGATTCCAAGAAGGAAGGAGAAAGTTGGGGCCAGGAGAAGGGCTATTATGTAAGGCTCTCAGAGGGCCACAAAACATTCAAATTACACTAGGGGCCAACAAAATCACCGAGAAGTGAAAAATTGCAAGTTGTGTTCAAAGCATCTGAGGATACTCTGTTACCTCTACGCATCTATTACTGCTCAAAGAAAAGTGTATCAACCCCGTATTATACCACATTCCTAACTATGGGAGATTATGACAAGGTTCTAGCATGTCTGATGCTAAATGAAATGTTTGAAGAAAAAAAGGTATTTTGACAACTATTCTTCCACCCCATACTATCACTGGGCTGTAGCTTTTATGTGAGCAAATTAGTTAGCAGCAGCCTCTCTCTAGTGACAGAAATTATAGATTTCCACCTGTATACTGGTTGCTGATCTGAATTATCCTAAAAGTCTAGAACTAAAAAGGATTTAGCTGTCATAGAAATCAGGAAGCACAAGTAGAAAGTTATCATACAACTATTCAGCGCCCCAGAGATCACTCTGAAGAAGGAAAAAACATGGCATGGACTGAGATTTGGGGACTTGTTAAGTATTCAATATAAAGTATTCAATATAACTAAATGAAACTAAATTGAAAACATCAAAAGGTTGATTTTAGAATTTGATTAACAAATACAAGCCCTTTCTGTCTTATTCTTTTTTCTCTGGGGTAGAAATGAGGACATTGCTAAGATAATGTACTGAATCAGATGTGAAAGAAATCATCTCGTACTATATATGTGGCACACAAAGAAGACAGGAAGATGAATGTTAAGGCAACTCACAAACTGAGATAACTGGGATACTAAAACATTCTGGCGGGCTGGTACTCCTTGGTACTTATTTGTAAAGCTGAAATAACGGACACATGATTCCAGTCACCTCACTTCAGTTGTGCTCACTGATATAGGAATGGCTTCATGCACGTCTTTAGGCTGCTCACAAGAAAAGGTGAAAACAGGGAAGAAGTAGAAAAATGTGTCAAAACAAATTAGAGTTCTAGCTCTTCCCTACCTCCACTTACCACCTGTTCTCTTCTTCTCAGGAAGAGTATTTGTGGTGAATGATGCAGGTGCTTTAAGGGGATATACGAGGTAAAGAAACCTAAAAACACTTTACGTACATCCAAAACACACAACCATTCAACTGCCACCATTGTGGAATTCTCAGAAAAGCCATAGTAGTACTTGTTGCTTATGACAATGACAGTAAGCAAATCCTTGGATTTTTCAAACAAGTGGTACTTAATAATAAAGTCTTTCTTTTGTCTTCTAGTCCAATCCCCTTCCAAATTCATGAATCCTCTCTTCAATATCACCCCCAAATGTTCCTATAGCATTGTTTATCTAATATAGACCCACTGCATTAACTTCACACAATAATCTGGTAAAACCCAGATTCTAACATAGAATGCAAATATTAAACACTTGCAGATTCTTGAGAAGCCTGTGTCCTTCTTAAAAGACAAGACACAATGGCACAATAAGAGATGGGAAAATGGACATTCAAATAAAATTCAAATAAAAATATTGGAGTTAGTTTGACGGACTTCAGAGAATTTGGTTACTTGATCAGCACCAAATAAAGTTACCCTAGAAATAATTCAATTCAATTAAAAAAGCATTTATATTAAAAAAAAAAGCATCTATGATTTGGATCTTTAATGGGCTTCTGTATTATATAAGAAAAAAAGAGCATGCATACTCTCTTTTCTAACTACTTTTTCAGGTGGCATAAACAAGAGGGTTTTTCAAGTGCCTAAATACTCTAAAGTGCTATGAATATTTTTAAAAATAACACAAATAGCAATTGACTCAAAAGACTCTCAACTATTTAACTTTCATTCTGCTTATTCCCAAAAGTGAGTATCACTTCTCAGCTATAGAAAAGGTTTCTCATAAATTTTAGGAGTTAAAAAAAAGTAAAGTATTCCCTTTAAGTCAGGGATTTTAGGCATAAACAAAGCAGAATTTACCAGACCACCAGAATTTCTACCAACGGGATCAAGGATGCCACAACAAACTCAGGAATGTTAGCAATTCCTTCTGATCTGTTAAATAATTTTACTGGGTGCAGCTATTATAGCCTTCATTGCAATACTCACCTGCAGAATGGGAGATTTTCCAATTTCAATAACAAACATGAAATCCATCACTTTGACAACACCATTTAAGCAAATCTGTGACATTTTACAAGCACTTTCAATTCTATTTCCTGTCAACTATATAAAAGGTTTGTTGACTTAAAATAAAAAACTGATGGAAGGGCATTCACAGGCCACTTGTTACTATGTTTGAAAATTGTACATGATACTATGTATCTAGTTCTTCAATAGCACAAACTGGTTATGAAATGAAGTGCAAAATATCATGTACTGCTACACAAAGACTGTTCCCTAGGATCATTTCAATTTGTCAGTGGGTCTGCTTTACAAAAGATGGCATTCATATGATTACTGTCAATAGTATGCAATATTTATCACACAATCTATATGCAAAACAATGGACTGGACTCTGAAAGATTTATCAATGAATAAAATCCTATCCCTGTCTCAAGAAGATCAATCTAGTAGAAGAAATGACAGGTACTCAAATAACTATGATACAAGATAGAATATAATCAGTACCAAATGAGTTAATACAAATTACAATATATGAAAAAAAAAACCTTTTCACTCTCAGCTCAGAAAAGGGTGGGATCACTTCTAGCTGGGAGTAGGCAAAAAGAAAAGTTCACAGAGGCAATGAAACTGAGCTTGCTGTCTTCCATTAAGTCAGTATGAAACTAGCATAAATAACATGAAAAGAAATCACTGCCTTTGGCCCATGACATTTCGTACCACAGTATCCTTAGCCACTAAAAACATATAATCAAGATTAACTTAGTTCAGGATCGACAAAATGGTCCTTTTGTCATTTGTGCCAAAATGATACCATTAACATCCTAACATACATTTGTTCACCACCAATCTGGCTCACCAGGCAAAATCACTGTCCAACAGTGACCCACATCTTTTGTCAATTCTTCCTTCTAACACACAATAGATAAATTATCACTTCATTTACTCATTTTTAGCATACTGCTGTTTCTCCTCTCACATACACCGCGCAATGAGTTATAGTAAATTTGCTATTAAGTAATCCATTAAGTTTATCACATACAAGATCCAAGTCTATCCCTGCTTAAGTCTAGCCAGTCAAAAAGCCCAGTAGGGGCAACAGCATCAATGCACAGAGAAATGTCTGCCTATAATTCTAAATATAACATTTGCTGTTCCAGTGAGCCAAATAAGCAATTTCAATAACTCAGTAGTAGAAAAGTTGGGAAATGGGTATTTTAAAAAGAGGTACTTCAATATTTTAGGAGACCCTGTAATCTTTTCAATGAGGATACTCCTTCCATTGGTGCAGATTATAACCCACATAAGCCTTCTAATCCTATGCAATTCTTACTCATATTCTTCCATAGTTCTTCCTCAGGTGAGCTACTCAATGTATTAGAGACCTTCCTGAAGGTTTTGTTACTTTTTATGGGTACCAATGAAACAGTTTATTTGGCTGTCATTCCCTGTTCTCATTACATGACCAGCCCTCCTTCTTTTCTGAAGCTGTATTTCCTTATACTACTTAGGTCATCAATGACACAGGTTAACATCTATTTATGCCCATCATACATCTTTTCACTACCTTTTGACTCACCCACAACTTTGATTCCTTGAGGAAAATGGTGTTCCCAAGACATGGAATAATACAGCTTCAGCAGGAGATTATTTGTGTTTTTAAAAACAGAGTATGCATAAGTGAACATCTCAAGATTATTTAAAAAAAAATCACTGCAATTTACCAGATGAAATCTAGCCTAGTCTATTACTCCAAGTCTGGGCACAATTCATCATTCCTCTACAGTAACTGTGCAATAGCACATATTCACCAAACTGGACATCCAACTGCATGCCTGGATAGTAGGCATTTTTCACCCACTTAGTTTTCCTATATGGATTACTAAGCCAACTTCCTGACTTTTAAAGACATGAGGAGACCCTACAATGTTCTGGGATGGGATGCAATCAGCATATCCTCCCAATAAATATATACATGTGGAGATATATAGCTAGATATACATATACACGAAGACATGTTAGTAAATCAGTACTTTACTTTCTTTGAACAGAATATAGGTAACAACTTGAAGAGCAAACACAACATTCTTAACAAGATCAGAAAAATTAAAACCTATATATCAAATATTACTTTTTACTAGATCATTTTTAGAAGCTGCATTAATTAATCCAAGATACATTTTCTTTTACATTTTCCCTTAATGACCAGAATGTTTGTTAGTTTTGTATGAATATGTAAACTCTGGAAATTGCCTACCATTTTCCACACAAAACAACACAAACACAGAAGGTAACAGAACAACTTTACAACCAAATAACACACAGCTGCACCGCAGCAAGCTAGAGCAAGGTCTCAACTAGATGTAGGGATTTCATTAGTCCAGGTAGTAACAAAGAATCTAGATAAGATTTAGTTCAGAGACTTAGAAGCATAAAAAAAAAAGAAATTTAAAAATTCAAATTTCAACTGCTATATTACCATGAAAATCTAAACCCAAGCTTATGAAACATATTAATATTCGTTCTGCTCCTCCAATCACCAATTCTTAGCCATTTGATACATTAAAAACATACTACCACCATCCCTCAATAATCCCCCATTTTTTGTGGTTTAGAAATGCAATCCTATAATTAATCACCAGCCTTCAGTCCAGATCAGACTTACAGAGCCTTAGAGTAGGAAGGAGAATTATTATAAAGCTTTCTACTAATACCCCTAAATGTACCTTTAGCACTAATATTAAACCCATCACTGATTTTTGCTAGACTCAAATTCACCAGAGGCATTAAAATTACAGCGTACTAACAAGAGAACATTATTTGCTTTCTAATCACTTTATGAAACTACAAAATATATTGGAATAAAAAAATCAACCAGACTTTTGTTTTCCAGAATGTATGCTCCCCAGCATGAAAACAGTGTCGGGCATCATGCTATAAGCAGGTGGAGAGGTGGGGAGGAGGAAGGTATCTCAGGAGAAACCAATAATGTACAGTAAAGAACTTCTAAGTTCTCCAAATGGAGAGACATTAGGCTACTTCTCATATCTGGCTGTTAATATGCTGAGTCAGTTCAAATAACTGTTTAAATTACTCAATACTTGTTACTTAAAGAACAATTTCTTTCTGAGGAACACAAAATATTCCAAAATTGCTTCATTAATTATTTTAAAATCCTATGAAGATAAAAATACCTCCAGGGCTAAGGAACCTGAGGCCTTGAAGCCGCATGTGGCCTTCTAGGTCCTTGGGTATGGCTTTTTGACTGAGTCCAAGTTTTACAGAACAAATCCTTTTAAAAAGGTGATTTGTTCTATGAAGTTTGGATTCAATCAAAGGGCCACACTTGAGGTCCACATGAGCCCTCAAAGCTGCAGGTTCTCCACCCCTGAATTAGATTAAAAAGGCATTAAGTAATACCACATATGGAGGAGAAACTTGCCTAAGACAGAGAGCGGAACAAATGTCCTAAATCATCGATCTGGTCATGATTAAACAAAGTGGATCTTTAAGTGGAGTCAGACAATCCTCTTGCTACCCATCTATATTTTAGAGACTGGCATTATTTCATTGTTTTAAGTATACCTAGAGAGTTAATTAGACAAATGAGCACTCTTTCATATGGCCCTAAGAGTTAGGTGACTGCATTATTCTTTATTCCTTTATTCCACCTTCTAACAGAGAACTTATCCTTTCAGTTTCTACTTCACTCAAGCTCATGTATTTCCAAGCGGATTTACTATTTGCTGATCTTTCTTCTTCCGGAAGGCTGTTGCCTTTCAGGTCAGGCTTGTTTGGGCTTTTAACACTGTTTGTATCTTTAAAAAAATTCTTTCCCTCTTGCTGGCTGGTCAGTTAAGGATCACTGCAGGGTGTGTATGTTGATTATCCACAGTTAATTTAAAGTTATGTTTTGGAAGCCTATTTATGATTTTAGTCATACGAAGGTTAATTTGTTTACTCAATAAAATTTATTAAACATCTATTTTGTGTTGCACACTGAGGAAGATAACTTAGATAAGAACAACTCTCTGTCTTGATGTAGCTCAAAATCTAATAGGGGATAAGACAAAAGCTCAGGTAACTATAATAAAAATCACACACTAAGTATATTAAAGAACTACAAAACAAATTGTTACTGAAGTCCTGGGGAACTTGGGAAGAGACATAGACCAGGCAGGACTTCCTGGAGAAGATACCATTTTGAGCCGGGCTTTAAAATTTAAAAGGGAATTCAACAGGTAAAGACAAGAAAGATAGTTGTTACATTAATTTTGTGTATGTGTGTGAGAGAGATCACTCCATACCACTTCCCACCAATGAACTCCATAAAACATTTGCCTTTAGTGAAGAGACTTTCATGAAATCATTAGCAAATATCTAAATCATTTCTTATGAAGAAAAACAGACTGTTAAGATTGGAGGTGGTTCTGTTGCTTATTACACTAAAAATAAAGACACAAAAGAATAAATCACAAGTTTACAAGGTTCCAAGTTACAACTTTATTAAGAACAAAATCCTACAATAACATTATAGCTATATAATATCTGGAATGAATCGAGCCTAAGAATCATCAACAAAATGACCCTCCCACAAAGGCATTGGTGCAGAACATAACATCATATACACTTGTGCTGATAGCCAATGAATATCCATAGCCCTCATAAATAGAAATGCTAAATAATATATCTTTACATGAAGTGATGAATTAATTTATTAGGAGGCTTATCTTCAGTCATTTAGAAAAGTCACTTAATTACATACAAAAGAAATACAAATGCTTTGTTTTACATTCTGAATGTGAGGGGGTGGGAAAATGCTGGCGAAAAGAGTGAGCACAGCTCTTGGGTAAAGTTGCAGAAGGCAGGAAAGAGCCCGTTATAATAACAACTATAACAACAAAACCCTGTAAACATCTTTTAGGAATGGTCTCTGCTTGTTCTCTTTTGAAAACTTACACAAACATTATTCTTCCTTTTGGGTTAAAGCAGTGAAGCAAATGGTCCCCAAATCTGGAGCCAAGACACAGGTTTAATAACGGAAGCCCTACCTTCTCAATATCTGTCCCACACAAAGGAAGACAGTACAAAAGGAGTCCCTCTAATCTCAAGGAGGCACCAGAATCCCCACTGTAGCCTTATTAAAATTGGAAGACTTGTCCAAAAGCAAATGACTTGTTCAGCAGGAGGGACAAGAAAGAATTAGAGATAAAGCTACAAAGCAAGGATTAATTCCACCTAAAAAAGGGAGAGGAACTCAGCAAAGCAATAGAAGTGAGTTATAAACAAGCTTCAATTGCTTCCCGCAGATTGGCATTAAAAATGCCTTCCCCAATCGCAGACAGATGAACTCCATCTTGGCTAAATAGCTCTGGGGAAGAATAGACGATTTGATCATGTCTCAACACAGAAATCCCAAAGAGGCTACAAAACTTAGAAAGTTCTTTGATCAGTGCCTTCCTGGCTTTATCAACTGCCCCAGGTTTCTGGGCCCCTGGCCATATCCTCCTGGGAAGTAAAGCTGACCATATAATCTTTGCTTTAGGAAAGGTGCTACGTAATTTTATCAAATCATTTTTCATGGTGATTATTAGGCCTAACTTAGTCTGCTGGACTAAGTAAGTCATTTTCCCCTAAGTGAATTATTATCACATTTGGCGAAATCCCCTGCTGTATCACTGACTGGATGAGGGGCAATAACTGGTCCCATAGCATCTCTCTTGTACCAAGCCAGGAGACCCGAGCTCTGCTGGAAGCTATCCCTAATTGTGTTCCATACGGCTGGCACCATACCCTTTTCTCAGGCAAAACTACAGTGTGGCCACATACCCAAACTTCAGGGGGATGAACCTGTAGGTACTGATTCTCTTCTGAAATAGAAAACAAAAAAATTAATTTAATATGCTGATATCCATCAAAAATTCCCACCACCCACTCAATAACTTAAAAGATGACCTTTTGCAAGGTCTTATAAAAATATGAATGCCCAAAATATCAGAGGGCTCTGGCAGCAGCCAAGAGCTGACAGAAACAGCATCTTTGGGCATCATGAATTCAAACCCCTAATGGGTAAATAAAGTAGGGAAACATGGAAGTTTCTTAAGATATTAAAAAGCTCCTCAGAGCATGTACAACATCCTCTATTTCCTTTAGGAATGTGATGGTGGATACAGAGGTTAAAAAGGGGGAAATTGCGCAAACCCCATATACACCCAAATGTACTCAACTGAAATGCATGGGCCCTCTCATCCTCCCACACAAAATTAAACATCCCTGCCACCTCTGATACACTATTACTTTGGTCTGAATCTAAGTCGCCTCACTAGCTTTGGAAGAAAAAAATATACATAGGTAAACACTGAAAAATAATACTGATTGTGGACTGTATTCATTTTATGATGAAAAAATGTGACCTATATTCCAACAAATACAGTATATTTTAAAAATGAATTTCCCTTTACAGAGGGGTATATTAATTTTAATTTTTTTATCTCAGCCTTAAAGAACATAATTGGGTGATTTTAGATTTACCATGCTGTATTCCCTAAAATATCTAGCCTACTTACTGCTCTGTGTTAGAAATGTCACTAAGGTCACTGTCCTTGAACAAAATCCTTGTGTAACCTACTAATCAGAACTTACCAAGATGGCAGTTCTCCTGAACCAAAAAAAAAAAAAAAAAGATCCTGACATTGTGATATGGCATTGTTACTTTGTTCAAATTATTACAAAGTTTCTTAGGGCCCTAAAACAATGTATTTTGTAGCTAATGTTTAGAGTCTGAATGGGACTCCACTTTTAAAGCCTGGAGAGCTCCAACTCAGATCTAGCATGCAGGGGGAACTCAAGATTAGCCCATGATGATATAAATATAACCTACCACCACCACCATCAATCCTTGCTGACTGAGATACAGAATTTCAATGTAAGGTGACCTCCACAGCAACAAAGATGTTTTAAGGCAACAGAAGGGGATTTAGCAAATTAAAGAACCTATCAGCTCCCACGATATAGAAGTAGGGTTCACCTTATGTAAGGCTACCCAAATGAACGCACACTGTTCTTGAAATGTTAAAACCAAATCCTGAATTTCAGGCTTCTAAAGAAATTATTTTGGCCCTTTTTTTTAAAACTTAGCAACAAAACCTAGCCTTATTAGCAAACATCTCACCCATGTGGGCAAGTACTCTCTACTGTTCCACCTTTCCTCATTTCCTGACAAAACTTGATGCTCTCAGGGTACACTAAACCTTCATGTCTCACTATCACTTTAAGTCTGCAGTGATCTCAAATGAACAGTATCCAATGCCCATTTGTTTCGGGGTTTTTTTTTTTTCCATTCTAACAAATAGCCAATCTACCCTAAAGATGCTCTAAAAACAGTCTAAACCTGACACAAGCTAAGTGAGAGATTTTTCTTCAAAGCCCTTCACTTCATCAAGCTTTCTTCTAATCCTAGTATTTACACCAAATTCACCTCTCAAATGATAGCACCCATTTGCAAGGAGGGTCAGTACCCCAAATACACTCTCAAAGCTCCCCCTCCATTTAGACTTCCTACAGTGAAAAACTTGAAAAAGAATAACAAAAACGAAAACAAAACAAAAAAAAAAGCCGATGATCCCCATGTACGCTTAAAGTAAGTTTGCAGAGAATCAAAATTCTCCTTCTGCTACCACTATCTCCACCCCAGGCTCACCTGATCCCTCCAGCTCCGCTTCATGGGATTCCTCTCTGGGCGTGCCGCTCTCCACTCAGCCACAGCGTCCATCCTCTGCCTCCTCAAGGGTCACCCAGCCCTGGAAGAATGCCTCCTGGCTTCCCAAATACACTTGTGGTTTAAGCTGGCATAACCTCTACCAGCCACCTCTCCTCGGAGCTCATTTCTAAACAGCTTACCCAACCATAAGTATGAAACCCAGACTCTTGGTTGAAAATAGCTTTCTCCAGTTTCAAAGTAACAGCAAGTAAATTTTTTTTTCCAATTAGGCTATACCTGGTTCTCCTATATAACTCTAAAACCGTTTACCTACATGAATTTGCAAACATGAAGAGGAAGAAATTTTTATTTAGTTTTCCATAAAGATCAATGTATTCTCCAATTATGTTCCTATCCACAGCATAAACCATCCAAGTTTTGTTAATATCTCACGTCGATTCTCTGGGTTCACAACATATCTATCACTAAATATAAAGGTAAATAATTCTGATAGAACTTAAGGAATGAATGACTATGTATTATTCAGGTACATGTTAGCGTTCTCAACATGATGAAAATAAACCTACCCAAGCTACTTGGAAGTATGAAAGCTGGATCAGTAGGAAATCTTAGCAGCCAAAAAAAGTGAGGCTTGAGTCATCTGACTTCACATTACATTTAATGTAGTCCAGTCAAGAATAAAATAACAATGCTGCCTATCACACGTGAATGTTCAAAGTCCTATGGAAGGTTTTCATTCATAGGCACAATGGATAGATAGCCTAAAAGTCTGACCAGTATGTCATTCACCACTATTATCTGAGGTCAGGCAAAACACTTTATAATCATCAAAAGGAAAAGATTTAAGCTACTTTTCCTATCCACAGGAAATTTTCCATGGACCCATCTTAGTAGCTCTCAAATTGGGTAAAACTAATCCATGAAATTATTCTGTGGGGTACATGGACATTTCAGTTTCACATGTCTTATTAGCAAAAGCCAGAAGTCCTCAATATCTTCACTTTGACCTCTTTAAATGAAGGAGACAACTCAGAACATTTATACGCTCACCTCATTTAAAAACATCACCAAGAAAGCTACAATGATACTGTTTGCATTCACAAATTTAAAGAAACTTAGGAAACTTGGAATTTCCAGTAACATTTAGCTCTTAAAAATATCATGAATGAGATAATGTTTGTGATCAATTCTGAGCTCTTTGGAGAAAAGTACGAGAGAAACTTAAGACATCATCATTTAGAGTCTAAAGAGACCTTAACTTTATCATCATTTGTTGAATTCCTTTCCAAATGAGACATAAGAAAACTGCAGTTTCAGTTGGTGTGTGGTTCTGGGCTTCTTAAGTTGTACAACAGTTACTTCCTACCAGTGAGACAGGGTCTCCTTGCTACTTCTGAGTTTGCTGGACATTATTTTCAAACTATGAAAAAGAATTTCATGACAAAAGATAATCTGGACCAAAAATCTAAAGGACCTAAATTAGTGGTCCCTAATGATTTACCTGTAAGTAACTCTTATTCATGTATATCAAAATTACTTTTGTAGTTTCAGAAACCAAACTTCTTTAATCAGAACATTTGGAAAGCTTATCATAATGTATTTTTAAACTCAAAATTGCAATTTTCAGGTAAATTTGAATCATCTTTCTTACATCTTGGATTTCCTACTATGACCATCATGCCTATTAGAGGCAATATTGGATAAGTAGTTAGCACAAACATATCAATTCTTTTACGAATATTGTATATATGTATACCTCCCAAACAAGGAATTTTAAATATATCCAATTGCACATTCAAGCACTTTAACAAAGTTATATCTATGATTCATAGCACCAACAATAACTGGTATCTAACAACTTAAAAATTCTGAAGAAATTACAAAGATAAAGATGAATATCTGATCTCTTCTATTCCCTGTTTCAAAACTGCCTGAAAAGATAATCAAGGTCTATTTTCCAACCTACACAGCAACTTCATGGTGTAAAAAAATAACAATTCCCTACCATAAAAGGCAATGTAATATATACCATCAGATATAGCTGATATATAGGTTGGTTCTGCTAAACTGCTTTTTCCCTATTTCTTTAAAAAAAAGTTTTGTTACAAGGGATGGCTTGCTAAGTAGGAAAAAGGAGAAAGAATTATCTGGAAATAATATAACAACAGAAGGCACTAATTAAAATTTAAAAACAAAAAAAAAACGAAGCAGCATACGAAGCAGGTGATACTAAAATAATTCCACTTATTTTATAAAAATTTTAAGGAAGCCATGTGGTACCCTGGCAAGAACAGACATAGTAGGGATGTCTGTGGTTGTCACTGGGTTCTGGGCTCAGTTTCTCCATCCATAAAATAAGCGAACTGAACTAGATAACCTCTAAGATCACTTCCATCTCTTATAGCCTATGATTACATTATCAGAAATAATTCCACCACTATAACTAAAAAAGTTCACTCTCAGATCAATTTAACTTTGTTACCTTGGCATTTCATTGAAAAGAATTATGGGGAACATAAGAATCGTCATCCTAGGTCACCCAGTTCTGTTGTGGGGCAGCATGGATCTCCTTCCCTATCATGTCAATCTTAAAAAAAAAAATGAGAGTACCCTCCCTAAATCCTAGTTTTCTTTAACCTGTTGTGGCTCTAGTAATCACAAATGTATCTAAAGTTTTTCTTAATCTATAGTTTCATTTGTTTAATCTCTTGAGAGACAAACTGCAATGAAAAGTGCTTTGGTCTTTGAATTGAAAGACTTAAGTTCAAATTTCAGTTTACTGTGTATCATCTGAGGGTATATTCTCATCTGTAAAACAGGGCTACAAGACCTATCCTCATAGAGCTATTGATAAAAGTGCTTTGTGAACCTTAAAGTGATATATAAATATGAGTTATTTTTATTATTGAGGTAGCTAAGTCTATATACTAGGATCAGAGACCTGAAGAAACACTCATTTGAAGTGTTTCACCTAAATTCTCATTTGGAGAACAGACAGACATCTGAAGTAGTTTTTAAGTTCTCAGGAAAGTATCTGTATGACCACTAAGTAAATATTTGTAAGAGGCAAATTACATGTCCACCTCATATAAACAAAATGAATAAATATGTTGTTGAAGCACAGGTATTATCAGCAAACATGCTTTGTTTTTAAATCATCAGATAAATCATACCCCTACCTTCAAGGGAAATACCTGACACAGCAGTGCCGCAACCCACAGTTTATTTACAACTGAAATGTGCCCTGTCAATCACGAACGTTATGCTTCTGACGCTCAGAAATCAGTATTTAGCAATGATTTCTTACACATAAAGTAAAAACTGCTTTAGAGTATGTGGGAAAAATACATGCAGATACCTTCTACTCAGAGAACCATATCAAGAAAACACTTGGTACAGACAAATGAAACAAGGAAATTACAGGCATTTGGATTACAAGGTAAACTATTCATTAAAATTGCCAAATAAACAAAAACTAAAGAAAGTAATCCATCCTACTCTCCATTAAAGTTCCTTAGGAAAAAACAGGTTTACTAGGCAAACAAATTGTTGAAGTAGAGCCACTCAACTCAGTTTTTAATCAATCTCTTCATCTTCCTTTTTACATAAAAAAAACTCCTTCCCATTGTAAAAGAACATTCCCACCCTCACAACTAGATAGCACAGCTTGCTGCACTCATTTTTTTCCAGAGACAAGAAAACTCAAGTTATATCATACGTAATTAAAAGAAATATTTAGTGCAAATGTGCAAATCACAGAGAGAACAAGTTTCAAAATCTTTTGCTTTCTTTCTCTTCCTAGGCAGTGATTCCTCGCTGGATATTAAATGTTATCTCTTGGAGGAAAAGGCTCAAGACATAAGAAATCAACTTACCTGTGGTCAGGTTTCCCAGTCTGCACCCCACTGCCTGAACATGAGGGAGGCATGTCAAGGTTCTGAACTCTGAGAATGTGGCTGTCTCCCAAACATACTCCTGACAGTCAACAACTGACTAAAAAGAACTGCTCCCCTTCAGTTCTTTTTCAGTTTGGTAACACAATAAGGAATGAGCATAAACTGCCAAAGCCAATCAAATAGCAAACAGGTGGATTGTGATCCATTACATTTCTGTATCTTCAGAAAAAAAAAGAATTACACTGGTAATTTCTCTCTGCCATATACACACAAAGAGGATATATTCAAGTCAATCACCATTTATTAAGCACCTACCAAGTGCAAGGCGTTAGCAATACAAAGAAGTAAGCTTAATAAGCTTGCATTCTGCTGGGGGTACACAACTTTACAAAGATATGGAGGGAAGAAAGAAAATTATTAAAAACTAGTAGGATCACAAAAGAGTTTCCTGTAGAAGGTGACATATGAGTTGATCTTGAACGGAGGCTAAGGATGCTGAGGTGGAAGTGAAGTACATTCCAAGCACAAGGAAGAGCCTGCGCAAAGGCAAAAAAAAGGGGGGGGGGGGGAGTGGCAGCCTGCCTGAGTTCAGGGCCCTGCAAATAGGGCAGCTCACTGGAAGGCAGAGTATATGATGGGGAGAAATGGGAAAAAAAATGAGAAAGGTAGGTCAAAGCAAGATCACCAAGGTTGGTAAATGTTAATCCTAGGAGCAACAGCACCACTGAAAATTCTTAAGTAGGCAAGTGCCACGGTCAGACCTGTACTTCAGCAAATTATTTTGCCAAAACCAGAAGAGCAATTTATGTAAGACTATAAAGACAAACAACTTTGAAAGATTAAGGATTTGGATTAATGCAATGACCAATCACAACTCCAGAAGACTGATAATGAAGGCAGCTGCCCACCTCCTGACAGAGAGATGATGGACTCAGGATGCAAAAGGAGAAACATACTTTTGACCATGGGCTAGATGAGAATGTGTTTTGCTTGATTAGGCATGTTTGTTACAAGGGTTTTGTTTTTCTTTTTTCCCCAAGGAGGGAAATGGAGTTAGGAGGGAGAAAAAATGAATTTTTATTCATTAAAAATTTTTTTTAATGTTTTGGCAGCTATATGGATGATGGATTAAGGAAAGAAAAAACTAGAAGCCAGGAGATAAATGAAGAGTAATTACAATATTTTAGGGGAGAATATAAAGGCCTGAACTAGGGAGGTGACCATATGAGTGAAGAAAGAGGAACAGATGTGAAGGATGTTGTAGAGCTAGAATCAAGTAGGTTTGAAAACTGATGGACTATGACAAAGGTAACAGAGAAGTCAGGGTGACTCTGATATAACCAACCTGGGAAACTGGATAGCTGGTAGTGTCATCAACATAAATAAGTCTGGGAAAAAGAAAACATTTAGAGAAGGAAGATAACATACAAATGTTAGTGGAGAAATCTTACAAGTTTCAAAAATGTCAAGAAAATAATTCTGATATAACCAAAGTCAACCAATCAGCACTACAAGGTGGATAAATGCATTCCTCTCATGTGAACCAGGAAAAACTGAGTCTTACAGTAAAATAACTAAAAACACAAGCAATCTCTTCAGAGATGTATTAACTCAGAAACATTTTCAAAAAAGAAGGAAAGAAACAGAACCAAGGGAGTAAATTTGATTAATCTGAATACAGGAAGGGAATCAAACCAATAGGAATCTAGAGCTATGATAGAACACCAAAAACCTAACCTTCAGGCTGCACTGTAATGATGAATACCATATGAAGGGTTTGATTACAAGAACTAAGAATATGCACTGCTTTGGTAGCAATATGAAAATACCAACCATCACAAATGGGGAGCCAATTTAGTGTACTTTGCTTGCCACTCTCTCGTTAAAAGTCACCCTATAGAATGAGAAAGATAACTAGCCTGAAGTAAGAAACCTAAAAAGCTAACACCTAACAAGCTGATTTAAGGAAAAGATAAGATTCTGCATGATCCTCATAAAGCTAAGGATCTTTTTTTGTCAAAATAGAACCAAAAAAAAAATCAAAGCTTGAATTCTCAAAATAGAGGTATGCATACAATAGTACTTCTTTCTTATGAAACTTAGAAAAAATTGAGACTAGAGTTCTGTTACTTCTAATATACTGATAAAGAAGTATTCTGCTTAAGAAACTTCAGCTCTCAAATAAACAATTATTTAGGATTCTCTTAGTTTAAATTAAAACAAGAAGTTGCATATATTTCATGATAACCAAATTTAGTTTTTGAAAGTACAAGAAATTAATTCAATATTAATATCCCTTATGACCTGTCTAACTTTTATCTGGAGACACTTTTTATCATGTTTCCCCAAAACAAACAGAGGTTGGGACATCAAGGCTGTTCCAACTTTATCTCACCCAGGAACTATACCGAAAGAAGCAAATCAAAATATAAAAACAACTGCATTTTTACACATTACTTAGACCAATTAAGTGTTCAAAGCATCTTTTTGGATAGTTACTATAGCCAATTAGCTATGGCAAATTTTTTGCCTAACAATTGGTTGCCAGCTATTGACTAAAGTGTTTTAAAATGTCAAGCAACCAACAAAGGAACAGTGCAATAAATTTAGACTTTAACACAGCCTAGTTGATTTTTCTAAGCTCAACCTAAAAGGACTACGACAGGATGTGTGCTCAGGTGTCCTTCCTCTTCTGTGGTAGAGTACAGTGGACAGCACAATCTCCTCACTCCACGTCCCCCGTTCTCTCCATTACAGTACACTCCATTCAGTCTAAAGGCTAGTTTTCACCACATCACTGACCAGAGCTAGGACACAGTCTACCTCTAGTCCCGCTTTCTTTTCCATGGTGGCCCAGAGGGCCTTGCTGCAGGAGCCAGGGACGTATCTCCAGTGAGTCACTGGCAACACTAAGTACACAGGACTCAAATGACTCACACCAAATAGAGCACAAAATCAATAGATGGCGGCATTACTTTTAACAAAGGGCCTAACAAAACAAAGGCATAATTCATTCAAAACATTACTAAATAACTACTTTGTGATTAATATTTGGGCAACATATAATGAAATATAATACATGATCCCAGCCTTCAAAGAATCTACAATCTGGTAAAGGAAATAAGGACATAAGATATGGTATAGTATAGAAAAAAAAACCAGGTTTGGGGATTAGGCAAAGAGACAGTTTGCCCATAACCAAACAGGGTAATGATGGAAATACTGATCATAATGGGAAGTCTAAGAGAAAATCACTGGGCTGTCATAGTTGCTACTATTTTAATGATATCCTTCACAATCCTAGCTTATGAAAGCCTAGAAAAAAACTCAGAAATTATGTTTTCCACCTTGCCACTTGCTAACCACTCATAAAGCAAGGTCTGGAATAATTTTCTTTCAAGAAATACCCATTATGTCTGTCTATAAACAGCACAAAAACAATGCTGTGATTATTCTAATTAAATGTAATAAAATTCTCCAAAAGCCCCGTTTTTCAATGCATGTTCATTACAGGAACTTCAATGACTTGAAGAAAGTATTATTTAAACCTTTCCAATTCACAGATATTTTCATTCAATATGCTAGCTGTACTCGGTGTGCAGAGATTAAAGTAACATCACCATACAGAGAGTGAACTGCCACTAGTTATCAGTGGTGAACACAAGAGAATTACTCAACATGATATTTGAGATTGTTCTGTTTTTCAAGTTTTTGTGAAGGGGGTAGTCAAGACTGAGTGATTGGCTCTGTATTTCCATTTTTCTACATTCTCTGCCATTCCAATAATGGTTAAAAAGCCAAACTAAAAAAAAAAAGCTTTGTAAAAGTTATTATCCCTTGAAAGCAGGTGCCACACAAATATAAAAAGGAATAATCAAATATACAAAGAACACATTCACACAATTGTGTGATAAAAATGAAGTTAATATGAAATTATTACTGTAATTTGGAACTAATCATTGTAATAGTTGGGGGAGGGGAGAAAAGAGAGAAGGGAAACTAAGGGAACAATAAGAAAAGACCTAAAGCAATGCCACCTCTCTGCACCACAAGATCCAGTCTCTCACTTCTCAAAAAGTTTGAAACTTCCGATCACCTTACTAGAAGTGGTCAAACCCTGGGAAAAAAAAGTTCATTCTACTACATCTCAGAAAACAACCAAATGTAATAATTTATAAATGGAAAACCTCTTTCTAGTAGCCTACTTGAGAAACCAAATTCCAAATGGTGAATATATAGGATAAGAACTAAGAAGGGGAAGGGACTAGTAGGAATATCCTTGTCCCAGCAAACCAGATATTTCTGTTGGCTGGTTTGGAGTCTCTTCTCCCAATCAGAATAGAAAAGATGCCACCTTTCCCATGGTCAAAGAGAGAAGTATGCAATAGCCTATTTTTTTCTACTACACCTTCCCCTTTTTAATGAGCTTCAATAATTTCACCACTAGATGCCCTTAATTATTTCAGGAGCAGATTCTTAACTAGTTTGTACATGGACTCCAGCAGTCTGATAAAAACTATGGACCCCTTTCTCAGAATGTTTTTCAAATGAGAAACTAATTATATTGAAACACAGTGTGTTGATAAGCAAAATAGGCTCTTAGCACTTAGTTCAACCAAGCGCCCTTGAAGTGTTTGGCTTTTTGTTTCCCTTGAGTAATGCGGTGTATTTCATTGAGTTTTACTAGGTGCTAAGCCCCAGGCCCAAACCCCTATTAGGTGCTAAGCCTATGTGGGTGTGAAGCTCCCAGGGTACTAAGGGGAGATACTAACTCAAAAGCCAATCATAGGAGCCTAAGTTCTGGTCATTCAAATGATGTTTGATGACGTCTGAAATACTATAAAAAGAGAAGACAGAGCCATTTGTGCAGGGGCTCTCACTCACGGTGGTGCTAATGTGGAGACTCGGGAAGCTGTAGTTAAGAGCCCTCCAGCTTGTAACCCAGATGCTGAGACTTTGTTAAACTCTGGTAACTATGTATTGAGATTTGAATCAGACAAGGTCTGTCTGTCGATGTTTGCACTTTGTTTGTATTTTGCTCTGAAGTTCAGGGTACTGGTTTTTTCCCCTGAACTAACTGAATGATATTTGTATGATGAATTAAAATAAGCTTGTCAACCCCTTAACATTGCTTTCCTTACTAAAGCAGATCAAAAGAACCTGTGCTTTTGCAGCACAGTGGTAGCGTTCTTGTTGTTGGGCTTGTGTTGGTCTTTCACCCCCATAACAGCTGCCAGCGGGATTGTTAAATCACACAGTTAACAAAATATTTAAAAGTCAAATTTATGGACTCCAGGTTAAGAACCCCCTACTTTAGGGAATGAACCTATAGTTAGCAAGAATCTCTCTTTTACAGTTTATGATGTCATCCCCATTGCTTCAATCAAGCAATAATTTTATCCCTCTCTTAAGAAAACATTGATTCTGAGCTAGTGATAGCTACATGGTCTCTTTTTTGCCATCTAAATTTCTGTGCCTGAAGAAAACTGAAAGATGTTTTCATTTGTGGGCACTGTTATTTTCCCAAAGAAAAACATATGCAAGCAGTCTTGCAATCATATAAATTTCAAACAATAAATTTGTCAGAACACCTGTCTAATTCAAGATATAGAAAAGCTAACCAGTCTTTCCGATGACTTTGGAAAAGACTCAATCTTTTCAAGGATTGGCATTTATTTTTAAGATTTAGTTTGTGAGTACCAACAACTAACCACTCCTAACTGACAATATAAAGATTTTCTTGACAAACACTGCTAATTCAAGAGAGAATGAGATGAACACGTAAAGTTAAAAAAAATCAACATTACATCTTGAACTTTGAACACTGGAAGTAATAAGACTTAAATCAGAGTGATAGGGAACAAGGCCGGGGAAATGAAGTACGAATTTAACCAATTCTGTTATGTCTGCCAGAACAAATGCTCCTGAGTCTCTTCCATTAGGTCAATACTTTAAGAGTCAAAGTATACATTTAGAACCAAGATAGCTGCTCGAGAAATGCCCCTGCAGTTGTGTTGTTCTTATAAAAATAATGGAAAGTATATTTCCTTAGCTACCCCAAAGATCAAGAATTTTTAAAGCATGGAAAGTTAGCATACATGAGAAACTACAGTTTTGGGGAGACAAGTTCAGTGTAAAAGTCTTTTTTGACATTCAATGAAGGGTAGAAGTAACAATTTTTTCATTCATAGGAAATTCTAAGATTTCCAAACTTAAAAACTAGAGTATGGGTTTTCAAATGATATCAGAGAAATACTTCTTTGCTGGTAACCTGTCTGAAGTCCAAACTAGATGCATAAAATCATTCAGCATCTTTATAACCCCAATGTCTTTTCTTCCTTGTAATGCAACTCCACCTACAGATACAGGTATTCCTTGGGCAGAAAGTAGATATATTCCAGAAAATCAGGCTGCAAGGTAAGTTTCTGTAAAGCAAATCCATTTTTCCCATTGATTTATATAGCAAAATTAAATTTAAGTTACTAAATATAAAATCTAATGAACTGAACTGAAAACATTTTACAAGAAAAAAACTGGTAGTCAGGCCAAGGATATGTTGAGTGTTTTAGTACTAAAAGCGCTTTTTGTAGCATTTTCCCTTTTCCAAATTTCTCCCAAGCATAGGGATCACCAGACACCAGACAACATATGCCCGAACTAGCTTCCTTTCACTCTCTGCCTACATATTCGCAATGTCTAATAATGTAAGGCTGCAATATCAGATGTTCCCAAAAATGGTTACTTCTGACACGATATACTAAACTGAAAATTCCTAAATTATAAACTGTGGGTTATGTAAATTGAATTAATGCTTTCTTTTTAACAATTACGCAAATTCCAAGTTCTGTCAAGTGATTACATTTAAAACAAGACATCTGTAATGTTGGATTAAAAAAAAACTTGTCTACTATAGAGTCCTATAATATTAGTTATCAAGGTAATGGAAGTTTAGATTGACTAAATTAAGGTCTGTTTAACCCAGCCCACTTGGCATTTGCAATTTTTATTGTCCTCTTCATAAAAAAGGTGCTACCTAATTTTTAACCATTTTTGATACAGTAAATGTTATCAAGTTATACTTTAAGTTCAACTTACAGCCATGTGACATCTTGAAAGAAAATAAAATAAGTTATATACATGAATATGTTTATATTTATATATAAAAGTCAATAAGTTATATATGTATATATATGTAAATATATATAACGGGATTACAGAGATATGGGATTGTACAAAGCTCTACAATTCATAAAAGGAACCACTAGTTTTTAAAAGTCTCTCTGGAAAGCTGGAACCTCACCTTGATGTAGTTTAACAGAGATTTTTATATGGCAAATTACTCTATAATCTTTTGAGAAACAGGGAATAAGTATATTAGGCTTTGAAATTTACTTATAAAAATAATTAGGTGTTTAGAAGTTTAATGAACTGTGTGGTTCCTATACATACTTTTGAAAAAAGTCAAACCTACTCCAAAGTTATAATATTACATCCTAAGGTTTAGATAAGAACTTAGACTGCTTTAAATGTTGTCAGAGACAAATATTTACAACACTAAGTTTATATTTTACTTTCACAGAATCTCATTAGACACGGATGATGCATAAATAGGTCAAGGATGGACAATTCTTTTGGGAACAAAGAAGCCCAACTACCACTAAACCAGGCTGATATTTGAGGGAATACACCATATGAACCAACAAAGGTTCCTGGCCATAGTATTTGTGATTTCTTGAAAGGGATTAATAAGTTACACTACTGAGTAGCAGTATAGTCAAGGATTTTCATATGCTGAAGCACAAGTGCACATAGAAAAAACCCTCACCTGAGCTATAATCTTTTAGCTGCAAGTCTTTCACAGGAATCCCATCAGAAGTCCGAAAAGCATTAAGAATCTGCAAAAAGAAATCATGGGTATGAATAAAATCATGATGATGATTTATCCAACAAATGTTCAAAGGATGTGAACAAAGTTCTCAAAAGAAGAATTGCAAACTATTAACAACTACATCTAAGATTTTTCTAAATCACTGACAATAGAATCGTAGAATATTCAGAGATGGACAGAACCTCGGAGTCCAATTCCCTCATTTAGTATGAGAGCTAAGGTTCAGAGGGTTACATGATCTGTCCCACCTCATAGAGATAGGCAGGCAGTGTCTGAGGTAGATCCTCCAGGTTCCAAGACCAGCCCTTTCCTCACTAGAGTATGAAGGCTGTGAAGAGCAAAACAACTCTTGACATTTCACCCTGCACCCAGAAAACTAGTAAAAGTGACAAAAGATGGAAACAACAATTATTAGACACAGCAGAAGAAAGATATATTAATATCCTTTTTGTGAGGCTATGAATTAGTTCTACCATTCTTGAAAACAATTTAGAATTATTTAGAAAGTGATTAAAAATGCCCATACCCTTTAACCCTGAGATATTCCTGCCAGGCAAATATATACCCAAAGGGGCCAAAGACAGAAAGGTATCAAATACACCAAAGGATTCATAGCAGGATTTTTTGTGGTAACACAGAAGTGGAAATAAAGTAGATGCCCAATCAGCTGAGGAATGCTACACAATTTATGGTATACAACTATAATGCAATGTTACTGTACTATAAAAAAAACAACGAACATAAAGAATTCAGAGGAATAGGAAGATTTACATGAACTGATGAAGAGTATTTAAATAAAACCAGCAATAAAACAAACACGGACCACAACAATGTAAACAAAAGGAATAAAACAAAAGTGACTTGTTTAAATATAATGACCAAACCTGGGTGTGTAGAAGAGTTGAGAAAATGAATCTCCTGACTTCTGACCAAGGTGGCAGACCATTAAGTTTTATACATCTACCATAGCAAAACCCTAAAGTTTGTACCCAACTAAATTCTAATCAAGAGAAACTACAGAAAGGGACTTCTTCCACCCCAGAAATGAGAAAAATGGGTCTACTGACACAAATGTAGAGTAGCCTACAAATATGACCACAGATGGGCCAATGAAATATGTATACAGCCTACAAGGCTCTATATCGAGAGGAAGCAAAAGCAGAGGGCTCCTCTTAGAAAGACCCAGGATGATTCAGAAAGTAGCAGGATAGGGACCTTGAAAGTTGCAGATACTGGAAATGAGCAGTGCTCAGAGAGACAGCCCAGGTCAAGGGGCCCCTAACACTCTATCCAGAAATGCCAGAGAGGGCTCGAAAGCTCCAACACTCTGAAACACAGAGATCTAAAGAGAGGCCTAACACCAGGAGCTGGAGATCAGCACAGGAACTCAGGAGGCCTAGGGGAAGACCAGGTAGAGTCAACTACTTCATCGTAAAATATAGCATGAGGGTAAGGGGTGGCCCTGGCACAAACCCCCAACTCAGAAGCTAAAGCTTGAGAGATAAGTAAATTAAAGAAAACACTAAACAGCATCCAAAGTTATTGCAAATCTAAAAATGCCCCAAAAGGAGAAAAATTCTATAATGACTACAAGCAGAAGCACAAGAAAAAAAATTGATTTCTACAGAGCTTACATGAATACTCCGAAGAAATGAAGAGATAAAAAATGAAATCAAAGCTACAGAAGAAAGAATTGGAAGAATAAATAGTGTAAGGGAGGATGTGGTAAACCTTACCCTAGAAATGGAATCACTGAAAACTAAAATAGGCCAAATAAATCAATGACATTCTGACACAAGAAAAAACAAAATCGAAAGACTGAAAAAAAAAATTGAAGAAAATATGAGATATCTGACATGAAAAACAACTGCCTGAAAAACATGTCAAGGAGATAATTTTTAAAACACTGAGCTCCATGAAAACTATGATTGAAAACTAAATATTTTTTTTAAAACTGATGACCATGTTTCAAGAAATCATAAATCCAAACAGCCCAGATCTATTAGAACAAGAAAGCAAAGTGAAGGTAGAAGGGATACACCAATCATCTCCTGAAAGAAGCCTCAGGGACAAGTCCCAGAAATGTCACAGTCAAAATCTAACATGCTTATATTTCACCCCACCCCACCCCCCAAAAAAATTTACTGCAAACAACCAGAAAGGGGCAGTTCAAGTACCAAGAAGTACCAGTCAGGATATGATCTGACAGCTTCTACTATAAACAAGAAGAGAGCTTGGAACATAATATTCTAAAAGGCAGAGACAGGCGTACAACCAAGAGTAACTGAAAAGGTGAATATAATCCAACAAGAAAAAAATGGATCTTTAATAGAATAAAAATCTTTCAAGCATTTCTAATGAAAAAATTAAAACTGAGAGAAACTTTGAAATATAAAAAAAGAGTCCAGAAAAATTTATTAGAGCTACTAGGAGATAAATTATTTAAAATGTTTAAAAATTATATCTAAACATTTTAATGTATAAAACATTATATTTTCCCTATTCTTTTTTGCCTTCCAAAACAAAAGCAAATACTACTTTCTAGTGAATTTAAAACACACACATAAACACACACGCACAGAACTGCCTCTTTTGAAACTATTTTTAAAATATACTCAATGTTTGACATCATTTACAATTTTCTCCCCCAAAAGATAAATGGTATAGACAATTCTCAAAGGAAGAAATCCAAGTTATCAACATACATAATGAAAATTGCTCCAAATCACAAATAGAGACAAAGAAATTAAAACAACTCTGAAGTTGTTCTGAAGTTTAAAAAAAGTGGAAAATGACACTTGGAGATGCTAAGGGAAAACAGGCACAAGAATACACTGTTGGTGGAATTGTGAATTGTTCTAGCCATACTGAAAGGCAATTTGAAACTATACCTGAAAAGTTATTAAATTGTGCATAATCTTTGGCTAGGCAGTACCACTACTAGGCCTATACTCTCAAGGGATCAAAGAAAGAGATAAATGACCTTTTGCACAAAAAAAAAAATGTATATTGGCAATTTTTATAATAGCAAAGAACTGGAATCTAAGGGAGTTCCTATCAACAGGGGTGAAAACTAAACAAATTATGGTATAGTGAAGCTATGGAATATTATTGAACCATAAGAAATGACAAAAGAGATGGTGTTTCAGAGAACCTGGAAAGATCTGTGTGAACTGTTACTGAGTGAAGGGAACAGAAACCAGGGAATAATTTATGTAACAGCAGCATTGTAAAGAAAGACAATGAAGTAAGAGTTAAGAATTCTGATCAATGCAATGACCAACCACCATTCAAGAAGACTAGAGATGAAACCCACCTGACAGTGAGGTGATGAACTCAAAGTACAGAATAGACATATTTCAGACATGGCCAATTTAGGGATTTGTTTTGACTGGCAATGCATATTTAATACAAAAGTTTTGCTTTTATTTCTTTCAGTCAGAGGAGAAGGGAGATACGGCTTTGCTTTAGGGTTACCAAAATTAAGGGAGAAAAGGGATAACTGAAGCATTTAAAAGTGTAGAGAAAACAGAAGGAAGGTCAGCAAGAAAGGCAGAGCAGGACAGCTTTGATAATACATTGAATTTGTCGGATAACCGGAGAAGCAAGCTGTATGTAATTCAGATCCATAGCTACATAAGCAATCTTTATTTCTGTTCTGCTTTGTATATGAAATTGCTCATCTTACTTGGGTTATAAGTTTAGAACAAAAAAATTTAAATACTACTAAAAAATAAAAATTTCTCAAGGATATTTTACCAGATTTTTTTTTTTTTTTTTTGCTTTTTGGCAGGGCAATCGGGGTTAAGTGACTTGCCCAAGGTCACACAGCTAGCACATGTGTCAAGTGTCTGACGCCGGATTTGAACTCAGGTCCTCCTGACTCCAGGGCCAGTGCTCTACTCCCTGCGCCACCTAGCTGCCCCATTTTACCAGAATTTTATGGTAATCTGCAAGTTTCATCAGCCCTGCTACAAAAATAAGAACCTTATCACAAGAGAACACTAGGAAAGTATACAACAAAAGTCAATTAATCTTCTCAATATTATACACTGTATATAAAGTAGCCTACAAATATGCAATCTTGCCTACTATCTTCATGAGCATTTAATGGCTTTGAGATGAGTAGTAAACATGTTTGGATTGACTACAATCTGCAGCCCTCTATAACAGCAGAGGCATCAATCTTTTAATGAAAATTATAATCAAGGACATAGACCAAGCCAATTAAAAAAAAATCCATCTCCTAATTGTGAAATGCAAAAGGAGTATAGAAGCACAAAAATTTATCCTTTCTGTTGGAAAAAAGTCACCAAATACATTCAGTACACTGAGAAAAGCAGGAAGAAAGGGAAAGCTAAAGAAAATAATTTCTCTTCTTTAATTAAAAGTCATGTCACAAAGGTCAAAAGTTACAAATTAACAGTTCATGTGAGTCAACCACTATGGAGCGCAATTTGGGACTGTGCTCAAAGGGCAATCAAACTGTGCATACCCTTTGACCCAGCAATACCACTACTAGGTCTGTAACCCAAAGAGACTAAAAAAAAATAAAAATAAAAGGAAAAGGACCCACATGCACAAAAATATTTAAAGCAGCTCTTTCTGTGGTAGGAAAGAATTGAAAATTGAGGGGATGCCCATCAACTGGAGAATGGTTGAACAAGTCGGGGTACATGAACGTAGTAGAATACTATTGTGCTATAAGAAACGACAAGCAGACAGATTTCAGAAAAACCTGAAAAGACTTACATGAACTGATTCAAAGTGAAGTAAGAAGAACCAGCAGACCATTGTAGACGGTAATAGCAATATTGTATAATGATCACCTATGAATGACTTAGCTATTCCCAGCAATACAGTGATTCAAGACAATTCCAAAGGACTCATGAGGAAAAATATTACTCACACCCAGACAAAGAATTGATGGAATCTGAATGCAGATAGAAGCATATTATTTTCACTTTATTTTTTTTTGTGGTTTTTCTCTTTTGGTCAGTTCCTTCTTCCACAACATGACTAATACAGAAATATGTTTTACATGATTGCACATACATAACCTATATCAAATTGCTCAACTTAGCAAGGGGGAGGGGAAGGAGGGAGGGAGGGAGGAAGAAAATTTGGAACTCAAAATTTTTAAATGAATGCTAAAATTTGTCTTCACATGTAATTAGAAAAATAAAATACTATTTGAAAAAGAACTAAGTTCATATAACTAAAGTTATAACCAACTCACTAATAAGAAATGAAAATTAAAAAAAAAATCTTTGGGATTCACCTCACACCAAGAAAATTAGCAAAGTTAACAATAGTCGGTGTTAGATGGGTTGTAGAATACAGGCACACCAAGTTGCTGTGGGCAGAGCTATGAACTAGTATTCCAGAAAGGAATGTGAAATTAAGCAAAATGAAGACTAAAATTTCCATATTCAATGACCCAGGAATTCTACTGCTAAGTATATACTCAAAGGAGTATATACTCTGTGTGTGTGTGTGTGTGTGTGTGTGTGTGTGTGTGTGTGTGTGTGTACTCCTTGAGTATATACTCAAAAGAGGTCATTTATAAAAAGAAAAGCTCCATATATGGCAAAATATTTATAGTAGCACTTTTTATGGTAATACCAAAGAACCAAAATTAAAGCAAATGTCTACTGATTTGAGAATGGCTAAATAGTGGTACACCAACATAAAGGACTATTACTATATTATAAGAAGTAATGAACATGACGATAAAATGATGATGAACATGATAAAAATACAAAAAAGCACAAAAAGACTTATATGAACTGATGCAAAGTGAAGCAAAAGAGAATGGAATACAATTTACACAATGGCTACAATAGGTGTACATGGAAAGAACAACCTCCATGAAACAAAAGAAAATGACTGTTGTGGGGCAGCTAGGTGGCGCAGTGAGTACATCATTGGCCCTGGAGTCAGGAGAACCTGAGTTCAAATTTGACCTCAGACACTTGACACACTTACTAGCTGTGTGACCTTGGGCAAGTCACTTAACCCCAATTGCCCTGCCTTCCCCCCCCCCCCCCCGCTCCAAAAAAAAAAAAAAAAGAAAAGAAAATAAAATGAATGTTGCAAAATTATAAAAAAAAAAGTCTGGCTGCAAAGAAGAGCTATTAGAAGATAGTTCCCCCTACTCCTCTGCAGGAAGGAATAGAATGGCTCCAGGTATGGACTACTGCATATAATGTTAGATTTTTTTTCAATGTATTTATGTGTTTTGATGACTCTTTTCTCCTCTTCCTCTTTTTATTTTTATTTTTAAAGTCTTTGATATAAGGGATGATTGGCTAGGAAAGGGGAAGGGGAAAAATGTGGGGAAATCTCAGTGACATAAGAATAAAAGATATCCAAAAAATATACTAATAAATAAAACTAAGTCATGTCACACAGCAACCTATTTTGCAATATATATTGCAATATTCTACAGGTAAACAAAATCAACATTTCACAGTTATTTTTTCAATGTGAATACTAAATACAGATATAGATAGATAGATATAGATACGAAGAGATATATACTTAAATACATGGCACATAATGAGACAAATAGAAAGGGCTAACTGCTTCCCATTTTCCATTTCCAAGTGGAAAGGGCATTGATTTTTAGAGTCAGAGGGCTTAGATTCAAATCCCAGTCCTCTAACTGGATGTCTGTCAGACACCTTAAACTCAACCTGCCCAAAACTGAACTCATCATGTTTCCTCCAAAACCCTCCTCTCTTCCGAATTTCCCTATTACTGTAGAGGACACTATCCTCTTCTCAGGCACCCAGGCTCACAACCTGTTGTCATTGTCAACACATCACTGTATCTCACTCCACATATCCAATCAACTGTTAAGTCCTTAAGAGCCTACTTTCATAAACTTTCTCATATATGACCCTTCTCTGTGCTCTGACATTGCCACTACCCTGGCACAAACCATCATCACTTCATACCTAGACTATTCCAATCTCTCCCTACTCTTAATCTATCCTCCACTCAGCTGTCAAATTGATCTTCCTCAAGCATACTTCTGACTATGTCACCCCACTAATCCAATAAATTCTAGTGGTTTTCTATTACCTCGAAGATCAAATATAGAATTTTCTACCTTTAAAAAGCCCTTCATAACCTGGCTCTTTCCTTCCCTTCCAGTCTTCTTATACCTTATTCCCCTCCATGAACTCTATTATGACACTAGCTTAGTAGTTATTTTTAAGAATTAAAATATACTCACATCTTCTTTTGTTGCATTTTCAGGCACCCCTCCTAGTCGAATAAGCCTGCTTGGCTTCTCCTCAGTCGGGCCAGTCCTATAATCCTGGTCCTTGAATAGAATGAAAGTTATTTCAATTACAAAAAATATGGCTAAAAGACACAAAATAAGACAATCATGGAGAGTCATAATATGTTCACAAGATTAAAGACAAAAGGCCTCATTACACAAAATGGGCTGTTCTATACAAGAACATGAAAAACAACCATGATAGTCCCAGAGAAATTGGATTTGAAATTATTAGATTACATAAATGCTAGAACAAACAAGTGTCTAATAAACTCACTCCCTGAGGAAGTCCAGTTAAGATGGGAATTTATGAATAAATGCCCTAAATAACCATTCCTACAACAAAAGGGGTATTTTTGGCTGAAATGTTTTCTTTGGAAAACAGAACAAATATATAGTTGTTAATAACAGCCACACTAGATTCCTAACATAAAATTTAGAAGGCTACCATATTATCAAATCTGAACTATATAGACTAGCTTACAACTATAGCTGATTTAATGAATTTAGAGTCTGTGGAACTCCAATTCACTTTCTCTAGAGATTTATACTATATAAATGTTTCTAAAAGGTTCAAAATATATAATGAAAGAGGATACGGATAGGTATCCTAAGACCATTCTTTCAGAACACTAGCCTCCTCTCTTCTGCAGGATAACAATAACAAAGGAAAAAACCAGGTACTTTACTCCTAACTGCATTCCATTCACATACCTGAAGGTCCTGCCGGGAATCTTTGACAATTTTTCCCTCTGGAAAAGATTTGTTATGACTATAGTCAAACATCTGGTTCCCTGGAACCCGGTGATCCACATCACGGTACTCCATGTTTCTATAATCAGTATCTTGACGGCCAAGGAAATCCAGACCCTCTTCTTCTTTAAATGCAAGACCAGAATCTGACCTTTGTTGTTCACTTCCAGAAAGTGGCTGTTTGTTGGTAAAGATCTGAGGTGTTTTCTCTTGGTCCTGAAGAGGGCGCTGGTTGTTTCGAAAGTCTAAAGGAGACTCATTTTCAAGGCCCAAACCATGAGAGTCTCCTTCTCTTGCTCTTGCCTCTGAATGTTGAAACTCCCCCTTCTGGATGCCAAAAGGAGGCCTTTCTGTCCCTGCATGGTCATGGGCAGACTCTTCTCTCTTGTTCACATTTATGCCAGATCGTTCTCTGTCTTGTGTAGAGGGCTGAATGAAATCCAAAATATTTGGATCCATGGGGGGCATCTCCCTATCCGTAAATTCCATATGGGGAGCCATTTCTCTGCCCCTAAAATCCTGATCAGTCCTGGATCGATGCCTACCTCTGAAATCTGAAGGTGGTGTATCCCTGTCCCTAAAGTCTAGATCAGCAGTGCCTGAGCCCCTGCCCCTGAAGTCCATTTGCGATCCATCCTTTCCCCTAAAGTCTATATCTGGCATATCCCTATTTCTAAAATCTGAATGGGACTGATCCCTGCCCCTGAAATCCAAATCAGACATATCTCTGCCCCGAAAATCTGAGTGGGAACCATCCCGGCCTCTAAAATCTAAATCATATGTACCCCGGCCCCTAAAATCAGGAGGAGGCCCATCTCTACCCCTGAAGTCAACAGCATGTGCTTCCCTATCTCGATAGTTCATGTGGGATGCCTCTCTACCTCGATAATCCATAGAAGTACTATCCCCACCTCTATAGTCCATAGGTGGTCCTTCCCTATCTCGAAAATCTCCTGGGTGTATCTCTCTACCTCTGAAATCCAACTGTGTAGAATCTCTGTTCTGGAAATCAGAAGGGAAATCCCCCCCCATGAAATCACGTCCAGGCCCCTCCCCAACTCGATAGTCAGCATGTGGTCCATCTCTAGCTCCATAGCTGAAAGAGTGATCCTCTACATTTGCAAAGGGAGGATTGGGAGGCCCCGTATGCCCCTGGAAATCAAAGGGAAGTGAATCTCTGCCAGGAAAGTTGCCAGAGTGTCTTTCTTGAGCATGACTCTTAAGGGGAGGAGGATAATCCCTGTTCCACCCGGGAGCAAACCTTTCTTCTTGGCTCCCACTGTAGAAACAAAGACAGTGTTATTCATATTGTCCAGAGTTTGCAATCTACACACCAGCATATTCTTCTCTAATCACAGCACATTCTTCCGTAAACCAAAAAAAAAAAAAATTTTTTTTTTGCAGAGTTCTGTAACAATGTCCTAGATTTGCAGAAAACAGCAATGATTTGATATTTTAAGACGAAGTGGTGGAGTAAACTTTTATGCTCCCATTTCAGGATACGAGGGAAGTCAACACAACGTTTTCAACATGACTGCTGCAGAAAAAGCTTTCACCCAGGCCTGCAACAGGGAAAATCCGCAATACCAGATAAGCTAGCAATGGTAACATGCTATATAATTTTCCATTTCCTACAGCCAGGGAAGCTAGAATTCCAAGGCCAACATGATGACTCATATATATTAGAAGTATTTTATTTAAGGCAGGTTCTGTCAATGGTCTACTTCTCATAGCTACATGTCGATTCCACGTGTGCCCTGAAGAATCTTTGCCTAAGTTTATTTATTGCCTGAATTATCAACAGGTATTACAGAAGAGTTAATACCACCATAGAGCATTCATGGTACTCCAAGTTTAGTTCCTTCATATCAAATTCCATTCCTATATTTGTTGTAACGAAATTTGTTAAAAATATGATGCTAAAAATCATTCCCAGTAGCAGGACTTGAGATGAAACTCAGCTGAACTTAGCCTTTCAAACTATCCTACTCCTTTTTCCTCTACCCTATGATCCGAATGTAGAGTTAGGTTTTGGCAAATGCAAAAATGAGGTAAGTCAAAAGGTATTTGCTATATGGCAGAACACAAGCCTTAAGTTCTCAAGTAGCCTTGGCTCTCCTCACCCCTCCTACAATGCAAACAACCATTAAGTTCTTTACATCATCTGATACAAAGAAAACACTTATTAAAAACTTTTCAAAGCAACAATGTTTCTAGGCCATTTTATTAGGACAGAAACAGCTGAGTCATAAAGAACTCTCCATTGTGATGGTACTGTTATAGGACTTTTACTTGCTTTAACCTGAAAATTAAAGAAGTAGCCCCAAAAGCAACAATTGTGAGGAAAATGCATTGGCTACTCACAGTATTTACTAATATTATACTGAAGCTACATCAAATCTTTATGGTTTACTATAATAAGAGCCACTTTAAATTTGGGGGGATTAGAATTGGAATTTTATGGGTACTGAGAGCAGATCAGGTTCTGCTCTGCAACTTACTGTCTTACAGAGTTGCCTGGGGGAATAAAAAGTTAAGTAATTTGCCCTGGGTCAGAAAGTCATTAAGTGTCAGAGGCAGGACCTGGAGCCAGGTCTTCCTAACAATTCTGAGGTCAGTTTTCTATCCACTACCTCACACTTAATCTCACTTGAAGACAATTGTCATATTTATCGGGTGATATATTAATTACACTGTAGCAAATGAAACACACAGCTCATTTCCTGAAATGTACTACGTGTTCTTTCTGACAAAATTAATCCAGTAATAGGAATTCAGTATAGACTATATATTAACTCTTCATTCTAGTTCAGCTCCAGTACTTATTACCACTGTGACTGTGGACAAGTCATTTAAACCTATGTAAGCCTCAGTTTCCTCATCTGTTAAATTAAAATTTAAGTCAGTTAATATGAAGTAAAGGAATAAAAAAACTAGGCTATGTTTACAAATATAGGGAATAAGCTGACTGATGCAGCATAAACATGCTCAATAGCTCTGAGTATGAATGAGCTCTAACTAATCCACACTGACCTTAATTGAGCAATTTATTTGGAAATAACCCAACTTCTAAAACAATGATCTATAAGTATAAATATGTCAAATATAAGATTCCTACTACAAGTTAAAGCAACCTGTCCTTTTCATCTAAAACCAGCTTAACTGAAAGAAAATGGGGAAAAAAAACTTACACCACCTTCATCTTAAAGGTCACTGGAAAGAAGGAAAAGCTTCCTGGGAGATGCAGATAACTCAATCTAGTACCTAAAGTTTACTGAACTCATCTCATTAAGGACTGGGCAGAAGATAAGGATTATATTGTTTCTGTTTGAGTTCAGGAATTGGAATTGTAAACTTTTAAAAGCACATTAATTCAGCCTACTCAGGCACTGAGGGACCTTTAATAAATATTTCTGATAAAATTGCAATTAACTCTCATTTGAAGGTCAAGGAGGAGCTTTTCCACCATACTTTATTAAATGATATACATATATTACTATTCCTAAAAAGAGTCACAGATACTTTAGTTATCTTGAACTCTACTGAACTACCATATGAATTTTTAAAAATTTCATTCCAATGGGACATCTAGGTAGTAATATTGTCTCCAATAATATTATATTGATAAAGAAAAAAAGATTCTGAACATTCTATTAGCTAATGGGGGGGTGGGGTAGGGGCAGGAAATCACCTAATTGCCATGATATTCTCTTTCATTCAATGTGATGTAGGGGAAAGAGGCCCACACTTTGAATCAGAAGTCTCAATACTTAACAGTTGTGTCTATACACAATTCCCCTAAATCTATATAAGCCTCAGTTTCCTTATTAAAGGGGAACAAAAACTACACTAGTCACCTTACAATGCTGTTTGTTTTTGAGTTATTATCTTGTTTCCTATTATTTAGTGACCCCTAGAACTGGGATGTAATAGGAATATAGTCAGAAAATTTCTTCCATAAGTTTTCCCCTCAGATTTTTTTTTTTAACTTGCAAAGTAAAAGGGCATAAAAACACTTTTTTCAAAGGACTTTAAGAGAGCATGTAAAAAAAATCATTTGAGGTAATAGGAGATATTTCTTCCTGAAAAAGCATATAGTAAATAGAGTCCTGAAAATACACAAAACATATCAAGAGGGAAAAAATTATGTATTTCTTTTTACAGGTGTATAATCATTTCAGAAGCAACTAGAAACTTAAAGTGTATTCCCACCTAAATACAATAGTCCAAGAGGAGGAAATGACACTTGGGTTCCTCTCCAAAGAAAACATCTAACTAAATTCATGAGAAGTCAAAATTTGGGACTACACTGGCATAGTGAGAAACCTGGCATTGTAAGAATGGACATAAACATCTAACTAATTCTCTCATTAATCCAACAATCTGATGACAGTATAACATAAGATGTAGAAGAGTTAAGCTTAACAGTAAATTTGGCAATGAGAGATCAAATGCATAATAAGCTTGTTATTGTATGTTTTTTATATGGCAACCAAAAATATACACATTAAGACTAGATTCCTGATTATAAAATTTAAATTACATACCGGAAAGGGCCTGTCCTGTTAGCAGGTCGAGGGTCCCCCCACATTTCTTCCTGTGTTGGGAGGGCCCCAATAAATGGATTTTTTAAACCAAATGCTGATAATAGTACCTACAACAACAACAACAAAAAAAAATCAGGATAATTAGCATACTGAAACTTGAAATCCCAGTTTCATTTATTTAAGGTCACTTTAAGAAGAGTCCTTGTGTGAGACCCACCTTTACATATTACTTTATACCATGAAAACAACTCCATTTTTAGAAGTTCATCCAACGACTCAAGTACACTTATTCCTAATATTTAATAAGAATTTACTCTGAACTTTTTATTAAGTACTTATACACCAAGCAGAATTCCAAAGTAAGCAGTCTTAGGAAAGTACTGCAAAAACCTTTTAAGTGCTATACAAATGTCAACTATCATTATTTCCATTTTTAAGGTGATCAAACTGGGTTACATGCAAGGGAAATAACTAGACCAGGGCAATTTATGTTCCTTGTAATACCTGTACCAGTTAGGGATTTTATAACAGTTTTCTATACCAATATCATTTATCAACTGACTAATTCAGTCAATACAGTTAAATTAGGAAGTACTAGAAATTATCATATCTATAATTTCTAAACAATAGATTGAAGTAAGGTAAAGACATAAGGAATAAAAGAATAGGGAGAAGGGAGAGAAATAACCCCATTTCCTTATCACTTATAAGGCAGCACAGGACTAGAAAAAGGACTTTCTTCTCACCTAAAAGTAAACAAACAATAAACAAGTAGACAAACTTTGAAGAACTAGGAAAGTTAAAAGAACTTGGTCATTGACAAGTGCTATGTCGCTATATGGGGGCCTCTAGGGTTACTACTAAAAAACCAAGTAAACTTTTAGGGCTTCCTACCTCTTCAATCTCTCCTTTCCCACCCACCTTTAGGACTTAGTTCCTGATTTGGCTATAATATCGAAGTGTTCAGCATACTATTTGATCAGGTCTCTTGCACTACGTCTTTTTTTCAACAAAGGAAAGCATGCTTATTTCCGAGTTTCTTCAACTACCAAGGGAAACAAAACATACCTTAGTACCCAAGGGCAGCAAACACTGGCAGAGGATCTAACATGAGTTTCTCATTCTGACATAAGTGTTTTAGAAAAGGTTCTAAACTTGTATGAAAACTGTCCCTGTCAAACCTCTTACTGGCATAACCAGCCCATCATTTTTCCAGTCCAAAAAAATAGACCTCTGTTTCAAGAAGCTTTGAATCATTAAAAGGACTATGAAATTTCCCAGAAACAAACCAGCCTGCTCTTTATCATAAGGCTGAACAAAAGCTACTCCTCATCCTCTTGGCTATATGAATGGAATTCTTTTGAGTGACTATTCCTCTCACTAGGAGACTTCAAAATGTTCTTGGCCTTTGTTGCAATCAAGAAACTATCTCTGCCAACAGTAATACTTGCAGAACCTCACCATCTACACAGAATCCTCCTCCATTTGAAGTCTGCTGTGAGTATACATGTACATATCCTTTTTTTATGCCTTGCTTGATATTAATAATCAGAGTTGTCAAAGTTATATCCATTACATCTTTTAACGACCCCTGTACGATTCTGGCCCATACACAGGAGATACTTCATTGGGGAAGAGCTTTTTTTTAAGGCAACATTTTGTCCTACCAAATTGAAAAATACTTTACAAAGACAAAAAGTACAATGGGATATTATATTCTCTATGCCTTTCTTTCAATATTTTGTCAATAAAAGGAATTACTTTTCTCCCTATATAGGCAGTTGCCAACGAAGGGCTGTCATAAATGCTACCACAATCACTGCTACCATGAATCCCATCAGCGGAAGGCTTCCTATGCCTACTTTTCCCAATGGCATCCCACCCCCCTCCAATGGAACTCCAATGGGATACTTCACCCTTCCCCTCACTCAGCTGTAGCATCTGATTAATCAACAAGGTACATTGGAAGACTCCTGCAGCAATGGGTAGGCTAGGCTCTGAAGCTCTGATGACCACCATTTCTATGGGAACAGGGTAGTGCCTATTTATTCCCAGGGTTGAGGGAATTCTAAACTTGGACTTAGAATATACCTTTCCATATAAACAATGGTGAAAACAGTGGAGAGTTCCTAGAGCAAAGGTTCTTCTGTGAAGTTTGGATTCAGTCAAAGGGCCACACTTGAGGGCCTAGAGGGCCACAAGTGGCCTGGGGGACACTGGTTGCCCACCCCTATCCTAGAGTACTGTTAGGACAGAAAAATGGTTCAGCTATATTAGAGGTCAAATAAATTTTTATGCACTGGTTAAGAAATTTAACCACCATAATAAGATTTCTGTGGTTTGTTTTTTTTTTTAATGAGAAAATGTACTCCAAGTTCTAAACTGACCCATAAGTGAATTTTTAGAATATGACCAATTGTTAAGTTGGGGAGCTTGTGTTTCTCCTGTGACAGGGACTGAGATATTCAAAGAATATTTAAATATCACAGGATAACTTCATAGATTTAGAACTGGAAGGGACCTCACATGCTATCCAGTCTAACTCTCATTTCATGGATGTGGAAAATGAGGCTGAAAGATTTTGTGACTTGCCCAGGATCACACAACTAGTGTCTGAGCTGCGATTTGAATTCAGATGTTCCTAATTCCAAGTTCAGTACTTGTGCAATTCCTACACACAAAAACAAATCAGACTAAGCAAAGCACACAATGCTTGAAGGTATGGCACTCTATGTTAAAAATATCACAAATGAGATAGTTTTCTCCAGAAACAAAGAAAATATAGGTTTATGGGCTAATTTCAAGTAATCGAATAGATAACTTCTGAAGAAATGGTTCACCATGACAATTAAAACTGAACCAAATATTTAAAGACCATGTTCCCTTTATAAAGGCATTCTGCTACACCACTATTTCATTATTTTTCTATGAATGAGAGTCAAATATTCCTTGATTAATCTTCACTAGTTGTATAAAGCATAAACATACTTTAACTTTCAACATGCATTTTCACAAACAATCCTTTATGTCTTTAAAATCTAAAATTAATTTTTAGCAGAAGCTTTAATTAACAAAGAAAACTGAAATGTTTATAAGTAACCAAAATGCTATTTTTATCTAGCTCACCAGAGCTACCAGAGAGTTGTGATCATTTCATAAATATATGAATGATAGATAGGGAAAGGGAAATTTCTTTTCTTTAGATTAAAGACTGCTTGGAAAATGTTTCCCTTAGGACCACAGTCACCCATTTGTAGCACACAAAGATACGGTGAACCCTAGCATCTTACAATCAGTGTGATATCTTTGAGAAGGAGCATGGCAGAGTAGATATGGCACTGGAGCCTGGAAAACCTAGGTTCAAATCCCACCATAGATACTCCTTGTGTGACCCTTACAAGTCACTTCATCTTTTCTTTATCTATGAAATGAAGGATTGACCTTAGCCTCTAAGATCCCCTCGAGCTCCAAGCCTTTGATCCTCTAAGCAGTAATATTGGCGTCTGACCCTGGCTGGTCATTTAACAGTTCTCCAGCTTAAGTTTCCTCCTCTATAAAATGGTGTCACTAAAACTCTAAAACACAAACCAGAAGCGCATTGTAAGAATGGAATGACCCTTTGAACAACTTAACGAACACCCTAACCAAGGGTGCTCCCAAGGTTCTGTCACAGGTTCTCTTCCTCTTCACTCTCTCATTGGTTTAAATGTCATCTCTGTGAAGATGACTCCCAGATGTACATATCCAGATCACTAACTGATTGCCCATTAGACATCTCAAACTAGATGCCCATAGATATCAGCATGTCCAAAACTGACCTCATCTTTCCTCCCCTCTTCCAACTTCTCTATTTCTGAAGGCATCACAATCCTTCTAGTCCGCCAGGTTCCATTAACAGCAAGTCAATATGTCTCACCCCACAAATACAATCAGTTGCCAAATCTTGACATTTCTACCTCTACAACCTCTCTCACATCTGACCCCTTCTCTCCACTCACAAAGGTACCATTTAAGTTTAAGCACTTATCACCTCTGGCCTAACAACAGTTTTATAATTGGTCTCCCTGCTTCACACCTCTCACTCTAGTCCATTCTACACACTGACGCAAAAGCGACTCACCTTGAAAGCAGATCTAACTATATTACTCCCCTACTCAAACTCCAAAGGCTACCTATTGCCACTAGGCTCAAATATAATCTTCATTTAGTTTTTAAAGTCCTTTACGACCTGGCTCCAATCTGTGCTAAGCTTCACTGAACATAAATCTCCTTCACACTCTGACCTTCATTCCATTCCTTATATACAACACTCCAAGCCTTTGCTGTTTGTACACCATACCTAGAAGTCACTCTTTTCTCCCCTCAGTCTCACAAAATTCCTCTCTTCAAGAAGCAGCTCAAATACCCTATACATAACCTTTCTCGATCCCTCCCAACTGCTTAGTACCCTTCTTCCCAAGCTAGCTTGCATTTAATTACCAGATATAATGCATTTATTCTTTGTGTATTGGTGTATATGGATATACACAACACATACAACATAAGAATGTGTATGTATGTGTGAGTGTAGACATATCTATATCTACATTCACACATAACATACACATTCTTATATTGTTGTTTGTCCTTCACTTTTAAAGAGGACCAATGATATCAAGGGATGATGTCTTGACTTTCATGTGAACTGGATTTAAGTGAGGCAGAATAGTGCAGTTGTCAGCCTCACACTCTCTTCCGGAGTCATCAAAGTCCAGTGGCAGGACAAAAGTCAAGATGACTGGTGATATATATATACTCATATGTGTACTTGTCTCTCACATTAGAATGTAAGCTCCTTTTAAGCAGGGATTGTTTCATTCTTTGCATTTATATTCCCAGACTCTAGCACATTGCCTGGCATAAACCAGGTACTTAATAAATGCCTGACTGATCAACTGAGTTATTACTATTAAACAGTTTAAGACAAATGTTTATTGTATATCAACTTGTGTTTCTTGATACTGAAAGACAAGGACAGAAACTGAAATGTGATCTGAAGCATAAAATCACCACACAACTCACACTTCCATGACAAACACTATAAAATATCCAGTGCATTATACCATAAAATGAACTCATCTATGGTCTTTATATTTTCACAGATTTTCAAATGAATGTTATTCTCCATTTACAAGTTAAGAAACTAAGGGCTGAAAAAACCTAATAAACTTGCTAAACCTTTCTGGAACAGTTTTCTCATCTATAATATAAGGTAACTGGACTAAAATGATCTCAAGTCCCTTCCAGTTCTAAATCTATGATTCTAAGTTTACTCAGTTAGTGGGGGGAATTCAGAACTAAGGCTCACTGAGAGCAAGGCTTAACTCTCTTCCATTCTATGTCTCCTTAGCAAAAGCCACCCCATCCTTCTGATCTCTCTTGTCCCCCTGACACATTCTTCTTTAACCTCTAAATCCTCCATCAGCTCAACTGCAATACACCATCCTAAGATCCTACAGATAGGAGAAAAAGACTGGGAGAAACTAACAATCAGAATCCTATGACAATTACTACAGATTTTCATTCTGTGTGTTAGACACCCACCTAACTGAGGCTGAACCCATTTGACAACAACCTTATACCCAATGTCACACACATCTAATATCGGTGTTCTACTTGGACCACTAAGCCACAATACCTAACCCTTCCGCTCCAACCGCCATTATTTCGATGGTTATAGACTTAAATATTCCAAATTAGCATTACTTCACAACAGGAAGTAAGAAAATAATAAATTCAAGCTCGCCAAAGTTCAAAAGTGAACCCATGATATCATGTACTTTGGAAAAGTCTCCTGCTCTCATTACATGGGCCCTAGAGCTCTAGACCTGGCAAGTTCTCTAAGACACTCAACATAATCCACAAAGAGTACAAGAGTTGGGTATTTTTGGTTTAGAACAGAAGCACTGCCTCTCCCTGGGTATCAGTTTTCTCATCTGTAAAATGGGAGTCTAACTAGCAGTCTTAACTTACGGGCTTACTGCGCCATGAGCCTTTGCATTTCTTTTTCTGGAAAGCAGCACTTACAGAACAAGGAATTAAAATACAAAATTAACTTAAGAGATGCTGTGACACCTCTAACCACGAACAGTACAAAATTCCATTAGAACTCTTCCCAAAATGGTAAAGAGCTAATAAAAAAAAAAAGAAACTGCCAAAATCATCGATAAGGTTCCGCAGAGCTCTAACATTCCGCGGGAGAAAAAAAAAAAGCCTCATTTTTAGCCAAAACAAGGCAGGGAAACCAACCAAAGACCTATCTCCCCTTCCTAACTCACAGAAAGGAAACCCCGGAGTGTGCGGACTGGTGGCAGGCAACTGACCAGCCAGTGAGCAATGCTAAGTGAAGAGAATTATCGCCTGGGCGCTAACATCTTTCCTGCATCCTAAGAAAGGGAAGGACAGAGAGATGCGTCTAACCCGGGACCCTTAACGCCCCGGTAACCAGGAGGATTCTCCAACCTGAGTCTTTAGGTAAGTTTGAAATTCCCCACCAACCACCCGAAAAACCCACCACCAAACCCTACGGGTCGTCCTAACGGGTCCCCGCCCCAGGTGGGAGCAGACGGGGTCCCCCGACCCGCCCGCCCAGGATTCTCCGGCCCGAGTGGCCGGTGATCATGCCGACGCCACCCCGCGCCGGCTCGGACTCTGCTTCCCCCACAGCGGAGGCCAGCAGAGGCCTGTGCCTGGGCTAAACTAGGCCAGTAACCTCGCCTCCTCGCGCGGCTGGAACCCCCGGGGCCCGCGGCAGCGGTCACGACTACGACGCCGCCGCCCCAACCAGGCCAGCGACAGCCCCCCAGAGAGGAGCGGGCCAGACCGCCGGTTTCGTCCAATTCCCGTTGCCGAGCGAGCCGAGGCTGCCAGTTCACGCGGGCCTCTCCAGGCCCGCCGACGCGGCCGTCGAGGAAGGGTCGGTGGCCTGGACGTCTCCCCCCAACGCGACCTTCGGAGGCCGGGGACCAAGGCAGGCCAAAACCCGGACGTTCCATCACCAGCCCCAGCTCCGCTCGCCAGGGCCCCTTACCTGAGACAGCGACAGCTACACCGTCGCCGCCTCCTCAGTCACCGCCGTCACCGACCCAGCGCTAAAGAAACCGGAACTTCCTCCCAACCCCCTCCCCGGCCGCTCGGCCAGGCCTCCACAAAGGCGCCCCCTCCGACGCCAAGGCCCGCTGGGAACGGTAGTCGAGCTCGGAGCTACACGGACTACGACTCCCAGCGTGCACCACGCCAGGAAGTGACCCTCGGCTGGAAGGGGTTGGGGGGGTGGGGCGAGGGAGGTGAGGGTAGGCGCCGAGGACGCATGGAACTCAGAGACAGCCAATGACAACGATGCTGCGACTGCGTCTCCCAAGATGCCCTCAATACCCGACTGCCGTTCTCGCGAGGCTTACTGGGAGTAGTAGTTTCTCGCCTGCTGCCCTGAAGGCCTATCTCAGTTTAAAAAGCTTTTCCCCCTGCCCAAAGCAAAGTCCAAGAAAGCTGTGTAGCCATTCATATCTCCACGCACCAAAACAGGATCCCATGGAATTTATCCCCTTTTGCTGGCCTCAGTTTATCTCCTGGGCCTTTTATACGTGTAAAACAAAGGCTTGTGTTCTGACAGAAGCTCAGCCCAATTCATTTCAATCCAATAAACATGTATTAAGCACCTCCTGGTGGTACAGAGGTCAAGGGAGCAAATAATGGAGGAGCATTCACACATGAAGTGCAGTAGGCTGAATGCTGAAGAAATAAAGAAAACTAGAAAGCAGGTCCTGCTCTCAAGGAGTTTGCATTCTAACACTGTCCACGGAGCATCCCCCCCTCCTCTCCCAAATCTCCCAACTCCGGTAAATTGGTGGGAGTGGGATGGAGGGGATGATCACCCCAAAGTCTGGTTTAACCCTGTGGGAGGCTATTTATTTCTAACACTATCCCTTATGAGCTGCCATCAGTGGGCTCTCATGTCAACAAGACATAGTTAGTCAATCAGCTTTTAGCAAAGTTATTTAGTATGATTAAGAATACAACCATTCTCCCCAAAATCCTGGTGTGTCTTCACCCTCAGATACACAAAAAGGTCATGGGACAACTGGCCTCAAATTTAAGGATAACTCACAAATCCTGGTGTTTTATGGCCTGGAAACCTTTTCTTCCACCAATAACTGGCATTCTTCTCTGGTGCCAGGGGTTGAAGCTGCCAACCTCCTAAGGTCTACAGTCCTTCCACTTCCATTTGTCCTGCATACATCACTCTACTTGGCAACTCCAAAACCTGTACTTAAGCCTCACCAAGACCTCCAGACCCTCCACTCTTCAGATCTGAACCTTCAATCTTCCTATTTTCCGTGGGAGAAGGTTTCCTTGGCCCCATTGGCCTCTTCTGATGCTGAACTGTGAATAGCTCAGGCTAAATAATGCTGTTTCTAGCCTGTAAGGCATCAGTCCTCTTCCTCTAGAGGAAGAAAATCAGAACTTTTGCTCCCCTGGGGAAGCAGCTTGAGTTGGTCAGACTTTGCACAAGTTCACCAGGTACAGTTCTAACAATTATACACCAGCTCTGCTATCTGGGACCAGTAGAACCCACTATACCACACTGGAGAGTTCCCTTGAGTCAGATATCCAAGGTCATCATGGAGGGGCATCACCGTAGATAAGTACACTTTAAGCAAATCTAATTCTCATCACACTTGGTGTTTGTAGCAGGTATCTAAGATTGGCCCTTCCTCAACAGTAGTGTGCCTGCAGGTGAGCTAGGCTTAATTGCCAAAGGGTCACACCCCTCTCTCTTGGTTATTGCTACTACACACACGGAGATCCTCCTCCTGATACTGAGCCAGCTGTCAGGCATCCATGGTTAATCTAAGTAGGAAGAATTGGTGGGAGATTTTGCCAAGAGAGAAGCCATTCAAAGCAGCAGTAGAAGCACATGTGGATCAAAAGTACAATTTTCATGTTCAGAAGATGAATAATAGGTCATCCAGGACCAGGGAGAATGAAAGAAGGCAATAATAGGCTGGGCCATGGGGGGATGGGATGGACAACAGCAGTCATATCATTTTTTTGATGGTTTTCATTTTGTTTTACTCTTCCAACTCTTAACAGAACCCACTATCTCCTGCTTGCTATCTCGCTATCTCGCTCTCGCTCTCGCTCTCTCTCGCTCTCTCTCCCTCTCCTTATACTCCTCTCCCTATCTCTCTGCTTTACCCCAAAGGTCATGGTTGGCAGAAATTCTCCAACCCCTGAGTTCATCTGTGGCTGACAAGGAAATTCAGTAGCACTACATACCCCCTTCTCCTCCCCTCCCTCTTCTTTTCTCTCCTTCCTTTTGTACTGGATGGATACCACTTAACTTTTCTGCAGGGATATATCCATCCACTAAGGGGCTGTACTCCATCCCACCACCTATATGTAGGAAGCAATGCCTTGGGGTTCTGGCTGCAGGTTCTCTGCTTAGATAGTCATTTTTGTGTCTCCTTTCCCAAAACCACAAATTCACTTCCACCAGTGGCACACTCTCCAAAGGAAGTTCCAGACTTTCAGCCATGCTCTCTTGCGTCAGCAGATTGGCTCACTTTACATGAGAAATCACCTTCATCCCATTATTAAGGATTGGTTTCTGACCCATGGGGACTATGGGAAATTATACTTGCATTTGCATTGGTTGTCCTAAGCTGATAACACATGCTGAACATCTGTTTGCTTGAAGCCACAATCCATCTCCAAGGAGGCTTCCAGCCTAGTGTTTATCAGAACATAGGTCAGTGTATTGCTGTCTACCTGTACTTAGAATTAGGTTCTATGTACAAAGTCTCCAAATTTTTTCAGTGACAGCCTATTTTAAGGCCGAGAAATACAAATTGGGATAATGACTCTTGCTGCCAAAAAGTCCCCTACCATAAAATGCAGGCAGCATCTAGTGGCCTTTCCTGTATTTATAGGAAATCATCGCCAAACCATCTATTCTTGAGGCTGTTAGATGGTGAAGTGGAGAGAGTGCTGAGCCTGGAGTTGGGAGGCCTTGATTTCAAATGTGACCTCAAACACTAGGTGTGTAACCCTTGGCCAGCTACTTAACCTCTGTTTGCCTAAGTGTCTTCAGCTGTAAAAAATGAGGATAATAATAGCACTTACCTCCCAGGGTTGTTGGGGGGATCAAATGAGATGACCAATTGTAAAACACTAAGTGATATACACTCGTTAGCTATTATTATTATGCGCATTGGTGCGTAATAGCAAAAGCTTGCTTGTGTCAGAAAATCAGGGTAGCACCCCCTCTGGGCTACTCTTCCAACTGGACATTAATAGGCAGGAGTCTCCAGAGGATGACTACTATCAACTGTAAGAGTTCTGGGATAACGCTGAGTCACTGAGATCTCTAATACTGTCACTCATGAACCCCCACCAGTATGCTCTTCATTAACGATTTTCCAACAAGATTTAAACAGCTTTTAGAAAAAGCTATTTACTAAAATAGCATGGTAAGAACAGTTGGTATAAAACATTTCCCCCCAAAAGTTTGGGGGCACACTTTCCCACAAATACATTCACAGTATAAGGGAAGAATGAGCTTAAATTTAGAGTATGTGGGTAGTGCATACATACACATAGAGAAAATGTGTGGCCAAAGGATAAACTCACAACTCATGGCTACTGGAAGTTCTTTCCTGAGTGCAGAGACGGCATTCTCCTCTCCCCACCTCAGTTCCATTGATAAAAGAAAAAAACAAAACCTTTGTAAGAAATAGGCATGGTCAAGCAAAATAAATTCCCATGTTGACCATGTAAAATGTATGTCTCATTCTACATCTTGAATCCATTGCCTCTTGCTAAGGAAATGGGTAATATTGTGTGTTATTAACTCTCTGGAATCATTTTTGGTCATTGCACCGATCAAAGTTCTTAAATATTTTGAAATTCTTTGTCTTCACAATGTTGTTTTTGTAAAAATTGTTCTGGTTCTGCCATTTCACTCTGCCTCAGTTCATTCAAGTCTTTCAAGGTTTCTCTGAAATCATCCCTTTCATCATGTCTTATGGTGCAATGATGTTTCATTATATTCATGCAACAGAATTTATTCAGCTATTACTTGATATGCATCCCTTTAGTTTCTTCGATACCACAAAAAGAGCATATAGGTGTGTATGTATATGTATATATACATATGTGTGTATATACATATATCATATGGGTCCTTTTCATCTTTCTTTAATCACTTTGAGGATATAAGCCTAGGAGTGGTATTGCTGTGTCAGAGGACAAGCACAGTTTAGTAACTCAAGGGAATAATTCCAAAATAGTTTTCAGATTGGATGTTCATAGCTTTACCAATAGTGTTTCAATGTACTTATTTTCCAAAGTTCTTCCAACATTTGTCATTTTACTTTTTTTGTCAATTTTGCTCATCTTAAAGGTGTGGGGTGAACCTTATAGTTGCTTTAATTTGTATTTCTCTTGTTGTTGTTATTAGTCCTTCATTCTCAGAGAGGACCAATAACCACCATGAAGGTGATATCTTGACTTGCCAATGAATTGGATTTGAGTGAGGCAGAGCTGTGCAATGTCCCTCAGCCTGACTCTATGGTCTAGAGTCATCAGAGTCCAGTGGCAAGACATAAGTCAAGACAACTGGCATTGGCCCAGGATGCGTGGGAGACCTTGGCTTTTTTGACCTAAGAGTCTTTCCCAGGTCTTAGTTTGTCTGAGGCAGTGCCTATTCAGTGATTAAAGGCTAGGTGAGAATTGAAACAAAAGATGGCTCAGTTTGACCTCACAAAAAATCAATCTGGTTGGCGAAGATCCTCAGAGTTTCTGGCCAGAATAGAAAAAAAAATTGCAATTTACACTCACTCTGAGCCATCAAAACCCAAACAATGAACAACAGACGCTTGGGTTGGGACCTATTATTGGCCAAGCTGACTGAAATTTTCCAGGTTTTATGATGAGAGGAGGTTATCCCCCAAGAGTTCAAGGATGCCTCCATTGTTCATCTCTATAAAGGTAAAAGAAATAAATTGTCCTGACGATCACAGGGCCGGGGCCGGAGTGGGGGGAGAGGTGGAAGGTGCGCATTGCTGAGCCTTCACCTGGAAGATGGTCATCTGCCTGAGAGCCAGTGTGGCTTCAGAAAGGGCAGAGGAATGGTTGATAAGGTGTTTGCTGCCTGACAACTCCAGGGGAAATGCCAGAAGCAGAACAGAGGTCTGTGTACAATGTTTATAGAACTGAATAAGGCCTTTGATACTGTTAGTTGTGAGGGCGTATGGAAAATTGTATCAAAATCTGGTTGCCCAGAGAAGTTCATTAGCGTTGTATGTCAATTTCATGTGATTCAAATGGAGCTACTTTCTCCCAGGCATGCTTGCCCAGATTCTAGATAAAGGGCAATGCTCTCATGCTTTCCCAGTCACCAATGGAGTGAAACAAGGCTGTGTGCCTGCTCTCATGCTTTTTAGCATGATATTTTCAGTCATGTTGTCCACTGCTTTCAATGAGGATGAACACGGCATCAAGGTCAGCTATTGCACTGATGGTAAATTCTTCAACTCAAAAAGGTTACAAGCCAAGATCAAAGTGAAGGGAGTGTTGATGCATGATTTTTTGTTTGCAGGTAATAGTGCACTCAATGCAACCTCTAAGGCTGGGATGCAACAAAGTCTGGATTGATTCTCTGCTGCTTGTGCTAATTTTGGCCTAACAATTAACAGTAAGAAAACACAGGTGCTCCATCAACCACTACCACACCATCCATACATGGAACCATCGGTTACAGCAAATGGAGAAGTTTTGAATGTTGGGAATAAGTTCACTTAGCATGGTAGTGTACTTTCCAGGGATGTGCACATTGATAATAAGGTTGAAGAATGTATTGCCAGAGCTAGCTCAGGGTTTGGGAGGCTCCAAAGGAAAGTATGGGAGAAAAGAGGTATTAGATTTATTACCAAACTGAAGGTCTACAAAGCTGTTGTGCTGACCTCATTGTTGTATGCCTGTGAAACCTGGACAGTCTACCAGCACCACACCAGGAAACTGAATCGCTTCCATTTGAATTGTCTTAGGAAGATTCTGAAGATCACCTGGAAGGGTAAGGTACCAGATATTGAGGTCCTTTCTTGAACTAAACTGCCAAGCATTCAAACTCTGCTTCAGAGAGTGCAACTCTGATAGGCTGGCCATGTTGTTCAAATGCCAAATGAATACTTGCCAAAAAGACTATTTTATGAAAAACTCACACAGGGCAAGTGTTCACCTGGTGGTCAAAAGAAGCAATGCAAAGACACTCTCAAAGTCTCTCTTAAGAACTTTGGAATCGATTGTGTGACATGGGGCACCTCAGCATGACGTGCCCACATTAAATAAGGTGCTGTGCTCTATGAGCAGAACAGAACTGAAATAGCTCAAAAGAAATGCAAGATACGCATATTGAGAGAATCCACCCCAAATGTTCACATGGACTATTTGTGCCCAAACCTGTGGTAGAACATTCCCAATGAGTTCATATTGGTCTGATCAGCCACAGTTGGACACACTGAAACTTGACCCTAGCATAGTGAGGTCATTTCAAGAAGGAAGGACAACAACCATTATTGGCCAATCACTGAAAGCCAGAGTGATTTGGATTTAAAGGCATGATCTTCCTTTGAATCACAGTGGGCTTTTTCGAAGCCTATTTTTTCAGAGCTATGTTTCAAAAAAATCATAAACGAAAACTACACGAGACAAAGAGTGAATTGTCCCAGCTTTTTGAAAAAAAAATTATAAGATAAATGGGGGGGCAGAAATCTGGCCCCCAAACCCCAAGATACCTTGCAGAGTAAAAGTGATCAAAAATTATATTCCTTTGGACAGAGCAGACACATGGACTGAGGGACAGAAGGAGAAAGAGGAGGAGGAGGAGGAGGGGGAGGAGACAGCAGCATTGCCCAAATCAAACTGGACAGTTGGGTCCCTAAGGTGCAGTCACTACTGTTCGTAGATTATTGTTCATCCTTCATTCTCAAAGAGGACCAATGACATCATGAGGGTGATGTCTTGACTTTCGAGTGAATCAGATTTAAGTGAGGCAGAGCTGCACAAAGTTGTCAGCCTCACTCTTTCCTCCAGTCACAGGTTTTTCCTCTTTTTTCCTTTCATTTTAACTCACCCTTCACTTTTGACTCCCCAACTTAGAGTTTGTTTTACTTATGACTATTCCCATTCCCTTAATTATCCTTCCCTACTGTCTAAGCCCATTTCTCTCCCTCTGCCCTCCTATTTCCCTTTTGAGTTTTATACTGCAATCTTTGTGTGTGTGTGTGTGTGTGTGTGTGTGTGTGTGTGTGTGTGTGTCTGTGTCAGTATATAACTATATTCAACCTTCTTTGGTCCAGTTTAGAAGAAAGTGAGGCTCATAAGATGGTGTTTCCCCGCCTTGTTACACCATGTTCGAGTGCTCTTCATCTTACACACCTCTATTAAAACCTTTAGTTTGAGGAAAGGCACAGACTTATCATTCCTCATTCTCTACACTTCACCACTATGCTCCAGTTGCCTTCTGTTTGTATCACTGCAGCCCCCTTCTCCCATTGATGAGTTTCTCCTCAACCTCCATTTTGGGAAAGGGTCCAGATTAGCCAGCCTTCATTTTGCTACCATGATTTCTCTGTCTGACTTTGCTATAATGTTTCAGCTGCCTTCTTCCTTCCTCCCTCCCTATGGCCCCCTTCTATTGGTAAGTTCTTTTCCAAACCTCAATTTTGGGGCAGGGTTCTCATGCCTTAGCCCAGCTTTCAGCTCCCCTTGGTGTTTGAAACAGTGTTGTCTTCTTTTACTCACTGCAATTGCAGAAAATCTAGGTTCCCCCGGAAAGTCAGTGTTCCCAGATGTCTCAGTTCACATTTTAGTACTTAAAGAAAACTTTTTTCAAAAGTCAAATGAGTTATTAATGTTAGTTCCTTGTTTTGTGTGTTAGTTTATGGATTCCGCAAGGTGAAAACCTTCTATGGTGTGAAGTGAAAGCTGTCCAATACCATTTGCGGTGTTCCATTACCCACAGCCATGGAAACCCTAGACATGAGTTTCCCATAAACTACATTTGGAAACACAGTGTAAACTCTGGAAGTTACAAACCCAGTCAAAGAGAATTTGATTTGGAGGAGGGGAACTCAAAGGATCAAATGCAACCAATAGAAGCCCAGAGCTTGGGGGGAGCCTGGTCCGTGGGTTGTGTTTACTTGGAATATATATTTATTTGTGTACATGTTATTTCCCTCAGTAGGATGCAAATTCCTTGAGGGAGTAGGGACTGTTTTATTTCTTCTAACAGAACCCATTTTATTATTATTAAATGAATTTAGGATTTTATGTGACACTATGCATCTCTGTTACACACATACTTTATGAAGTTTTTAAAAGCATATAATACATTTATCACAGCAGTTCCAACACTGACTTGCCTATATGTGTTCCCCTCTAAACTTCCTTGTGCTCTCTCCTACCTTTTTTGTGTTTGTTTTTTGGTTTCGGCTTTGTATTTTTGCTACCAAAAAATTATTGATAACTCTGGGAAAAGACATACGCAGTTTAGTGACTTTAGGAATATATTCCAAATTGCTTTCCAGAATGGTTAAATCAATTTATAGCTCTAACAATAGTGCGTTAGTAATCCTGTCCTCCCACAGCCCCTCCAAAAATTGTCATTATCTTTTTTTGTCATTGTTGCTAATCTGATGGTTATAAGGCAGAACCTAAGAGTTGGTTTAATTTGCATTTCTCTCATTAGTAGTAATTTGGAGCTTTAAAAAAATATGGTTGTGGATAGGTTGCCTTTCTTCATTTGAGAACTTCTCGTTCATACCCTCTGACCATTTACACATGGGGGAATGGCTCTTGTTTTTATATATTTAGTAGTTGATGTTGACAGTATTAATTAGCTCTCTTTCTTTCCTTTCCCTTTTTGTCTCTGGATATTTGAACAGCCACACTCTATTATAACAATTAGTTCATTTTTTTAAGCTAAGGGACAATACAATGGTCTCTTAGATCTATATGATTCCCTCTTTTGCTGCTTTATGGCATTATATTAAATAAAAAGTCAGGAGTACAATCACACAATTGCTCAAAATCCCAAGTTAGGAAAATTCCTAACATTTAGGAAGAGGTTTGGCTCAGCGTTTTCATTTAAATTTCTGTTTATCACTAGTTACTGCCATCCTCTATGGCTGAAGCAAAATTCAGGTTATCAGAAATGTTTGGGTAAAGAATTGAGCAGATGTAATATCAATTAAGTTGGGACTTTCTTACTGTTTTAAAATGATTAATTAAGTGTCTTTGATAGAGCCTTATTAGGTGCTAAGCCCCAGGCCCAAACCCCTATTAGGTGCTAAGCCTATGTGGGTGTGAATTGGTAGCTAAGGTGGGGTCCCAGGTGGGGCCAACTAAGGGAGCCCTGATTAGATCTTTGCCCCTAAATTTGCCCCAAACCCCTAATTACTAGGTGCTAAGCCTATGTGGGTGTGAAGCTCCCGGGATCCTAAGGGGAGGTGCTAACTCCAGAGCCAATCACAGGAGCCTAAGTTCTGGTCATTCAGATGACGTTTAATGAAGTCTGAAACTGTATAAAAAAGGGAAGACAGAGCCATTTTGTTTAGGGCGCTCACTGTTGGTGGCTTGCTGATGTAAAGACTCCAGACAGCTGTAGCAAAGAGCCCTCCGGCTTTTAAACCCGGATGCTGGGACTTTGTTAAACTCTGGCAACTATGTACTGGGATTTGAAACAGACAAGATCTGTCTGTTGATGTTTGTAATTTGTTTGTATTTGCTCTGAAGTTCAGGGTGCTGGCTTTTTCCCCTGAACTAAGTGAATGATGTCTATATACTGGATTAAAGTAAAATTGTTAACCCCTTAACGTTCCTTTCCTTAGTAAAGCAGATCAAAAGAACCTATGCTGGCAGTATTCTTGTTGTTGGGCTTGTGTTGGTTTTTTCACCCCCACAGCAGCTGCTAGCCGGATTGTTGAAACAGCAGAGAAAAAAATTTTTTTTTAAAAAAATTGAGCAGAGAGAGTGTAGGAAAAACTGGGAAAGAGAAGACCTTTCCTTAGAATTTTCTTTGGTCCTTAAAGAGGTGGGTAAAACTGATGGCTTCTGCATCAGTCTTCTGCCTGTGAGGCTGATAACCTTCCTCTATCTCTTCCTTGTTGTGACTTAGTCCTATTTTTCCTTTCTCTTTTCTCTTGTTTCCCTTGTGCAGCTAATTTTTTCAAGCTAGGGAGGCTAATAGCATTACTGCTGCCACTGCTCAACTTGTGTTCACTACCATTTTCTCTCAATTTGCCCCACCCTCAAATCTTTAGTGTTATTTCATATCAAATCCAGAGATTATAATCTTCTCATTTTAACTGCACTGACTTTGCTTGTAAAAAATTTTTTTGATTTTATATAATCAAAACTATCCATTTTATCTCTTATGATCCTCTCTATTCCATCTTTGGTTAAGAACTCTTCATATTATGTATATATGTATATACGTGCATATGTATATAATATATATATATATATATATATAAAAGGCATTTCTTTCCCTATTTGTAAAATGGTGCAGTAGATAGAGCACTGAGCCTAGAGTCAGCAAGACCTGAGGTCCTACTTACTATATGTGTGACCCTGAGCAAATCATTTAACCTCTGCTTGCCTCAGTTTCCTCAACAGTAAAATAAGCATCATAATAGCACCTACTTTACAGAGTTGTTGTAAAGATCAAATGAAGTATTTGTAAAGCACTTAACAGTGCCTGGCACGTAGTAAGCACTTAATAAATGCTTCTTCCCATCCCTTCCCTTCCCTTCTCCACCATGCTCTAATTCATTTGTGATATGACCTTTTATATCAAGGTTAAGTATTCATTTAGAATTTACTGTGGAATTATTGAAAGTTATGCTGATTCAGTGACCCACTGTTCCCAGTCCTGCTTGTAAATCCAAATTGAGGGAGGCTCTGTTTAGGGAGGTTCTATTGGGGAAGGTATAACCCTCCCTGTGATGTTTATACCTTCACCTATTAAACAGCACATACCTGCTTCCTTGGGGAAGAGCTGAGATGCAATGGCCTATCCCCTTTTTGCTGATGTGGACCTATCCAAATTGTCTTTATCTCATTATGAAAGTCATCAATAAAAGTTGGTTCCATCTTGAATCCCTTGTTGATCTCCAGTGATCAGCCCATTGATTTGTTGTTAACATATTTTTAATAAATTCTTTTTAATTCTCCTTTTCCTGAGTTTTGCTTCGCTAATCAGGGTGAAACCCCAAACCCCAGAATTTTTTTTTTTAACAGCACATAAACTGTTAGTCTAAACATCATTCTTGCCAGACTGCGTTTTCTCATGATGATCTCTCAGGTTCTTTCCTTTGGCCCTATAAATTCAAGTTTCCCATAGGCGGTGCCTCCTTCAGAAAGGAGTAACATTTCCAGTCTTCCCATAAGTAAACTTTCTTAGCCCTGGTGTCAGAAGAGAGCAGTACCTGCCATCATCCTTCTGAGTCCCAGTAACCTCATCCCTTTTTCCCAGAAGTGAGAGTATGTTGGATTTTACCAGACCAGCTCAGCCTCCTAGCTGTGAGGGAGGAGCACTTCAGAGTCCAGACAAACGTGGGAACGTGAGATGGCAAAAGCAAAAATGGCCTCAGAATGAAGTTAGCAGGACCAAGATCCTGCCTGATTTTAGGCCAAGTGTAAAAAGCTTCAAAATCCAGATCCAGAAATCTAGCCATAGGATCTAGAGCCAGAAGAAACCTCAGAGATCATCTAATCCAATATTCTCTATAACACCAACTACAACTAGTTCTACTACTTACTACTACTACTACTACCACTAGTATTTATATATTGCTTACTATGTGCCAAGCACTGTGCCAAGTGCTTCACGAATTTTTTCTCATTTGATCCTTACAAGAACCCTGGGAGGTAGGTGCAATCATTGTCCCCAATTCACAGATGAGGAAATTGAGACCCAACAGGAAAGTAACTTGTTTAGTTAAGGACCCAAAGGTAAAAAGTAGCACAGCCAAGATTCCCTCTACCCACAAATCTCGTGCCCAACATCCTATTTCACTGCCCCTGCCAGCCACAGAACAATAACAGATCCCTTAGGTGTACCAGCCTATTCCTACAAGATTCGACTAAGGCAAAGAGAATGAATATGACTTACACAAAGTCGTAGAGTAGCCAGAATTAACCTCAGCTGAGTCATCAACCAGGAAGGAAAAGCGTTCCCTGTTTCAGCCCAGTCCCGTGGATCACATCTTCCTCATGCATCCAATTTTTCAGTCCACCTTGGGGATTATCTGTGGTCCAAAAATACTTCAGACATAGGTTATTTTTTCCTGACCGTTCAGATAGGTGGACAGACTGCCTTCTCATCTTAGAGCTAGAAAGAAACTTTTTTGTTGTCATTAAGTCATTTTAGTCACGTCCAACTCTTTGCAACCCCTTTTTGGGGGGATTTTCTTGGCAAAGATATTGGGGTGGTTTGCCATTTCCTTCTCCAGCTTTATTTTACAGATGAGGAAACTGAGGCAAACAGGGTGAAGTGACTTGCCGCGAGGTCACACAGTAAATGTCTGAGGCCAGATTTGAACTCAGGAAGATGAGTCTTCCTGAAGGAAACTTAGAGATCATTTATCAGGTGAAGATCAGGCAAGGGAAGGGATTTTCCCAGAGTCACACAGCTTAGAATTCAAACCTAGACCTCCTGATTCTAAATCCAGAGCTCTTTCTACTACCCTGATACACTAGGAAGATAAATTGTTTTCAGTGCCATAACAAAGGAGAGAAATACAATACAGAAAAACCATCCAGGAAGAGTGAAAAAAAAATGATTCCCTCTGGACTCAGTGATCCCACTCATAGGATAATATTTTTCAAAGCATTACTAAGGGACCATGTGATTGTGTCACAGATCTTAGAGCCAGGAAAGCTCAAAGGGCCCTTTCAGTTCAGAGATATTGTCATTCTATGATTTGAGTTTGAATCTCAGCTCTGATTTGTGGCCCTGGACAAGTCACTTAACCTCCTTGAGATTGGTACTATCTACTTACTGGGTTGGTTTTCTAAGACTTACCTATTTAATGGAAGTGAGGGTTCTTATTAAAAGGAAGAAAAACCTATCTGTACAAAAATACTCATAGAATCTTTATTTGAAAAACAAAAATAAAAGGTCCAGCAGTTGGGCAATGGCTGAATAAATGGTGTTGTAACAGCAACAGGGAATATAACACATGTGCTGAGACTAATTCCCTGACTAGTTAGGTCCCTAAAGCTCAGCTAGAACATCCCTCTCAGGACTCTGGGGTAGCCCTGAGGGTGTCTTTCTAGCACTATAGCTCATGAGCCCCTACCAGTGTGCTTTCTCCCTGATTGTCAGTTCAGCATCATTTGTTTAGTCAGACAGATTTAAGTATTTACTAGAGCAGGGGCAGGGGACCTACCACCTTGAGGCCATATGTGGCCTTCTAGGTCCTCAAGTGCGGCCCTTCGACCAAATCCAAACTTCAACAGAAGGTCTACACTTGACTTGAGCGCTTGAGGACCTCGAGGCTACAGGTTCCCCACTCTTGTACTAGAGTAATACTTGCTGCAAAACATACCCACAAAAGAATGTGGCATATTCTCCTACAAGTGCATCCAGAATCCAAGGGAAAGTAGGCTCAAGCTTACATCTAGCAAAATGGTGACTCACAGCCTCTAGTTGCTGGAGTGTTTTCTCCCCTACACAGATGAAATCACAAGACTGGACCAGAATTCAAAAGCACAATATAATCAATTTTATGTGTCCAAAAGTGTCCAGTTGTAAGCCTAGTTAGTACCAGCGATTCGTCGATTTTGGTCAAGTCCATGAGAATACTAGTCTTCAACAGACCAAATTTCTCAAGAATTGTAGGATATATTAACTGCAGACACATTTCCATGCTGATTCTAGGCTTCCATCACTGATGGGGGCTTCCATCAATATCATGAAAGAGGAAATACCTTCATCAATCAGGTGGACCCAAATATTACCCTGAGTTTGTTCAGGCCAGGAATTACAAGTATTTAGGTTCTTGTATGATGATAGGCAAATCATTTAACCTCTCTGAGACTCAATTTCCTTATCTACAAAACTGGGATGGTAATTACTTCACTACCTATGTATGGGATAGTTCTGATGTCACTTTGTAAAGTCACTTTAAACTGAAAACTATGTAAACAAGCCTGACTTGTGTTTACTTTTAAGGGAGGAAGTCCTGTGTGATGAAAAGAACAGTGGACCTGGAATCAGGAGACAAGGTTTCAAATCCCAGCTCTGTGACCTTGGACGAGCCCTTTAGATTCTCTGAGCTTCTATTTCTTCATTCATAAAATGAAAATAACATTTGTACTATTGACTTCCTGGGGCTGTTGTTGCGAAAGTGCTTCACAGGCCTAAACATGCTATAGCAATGAGATTTATTGTTATTATCGATATAAGTATGCTGCCTTAGCACTTTGAGGAAAGAATTGTTTTCCACTCTGAAAATCTCAATAGGTCAGACAGGTTGCATTTGGCCCAATAGCCACTTAACCTCTGAACTTCATTTTTCTCATCTGCAAAAGGGTGATGATAATAACTAAAGGACTTACCTTACTTGGCAATTGGGAAGATCACAAAAGAGATCATGTACAGAGTAGTTGGTGGAGCCAACTAGTAGTGATTTCTCCCATGGGCAGTTCCATTGGACTTGCTTCCATTTGTAGAGCAGAAGAGGGACCTGGGAAGGATAATTTAACTTCTGAGATCATGTTGGACCACCCAAGGGTGGAGTTTCTTTCTTTATCCATCAGAGAAGTAACATGGTTATGCCTTGAGCATGAGCTGCAAAGCAAAGTGAGGATGTGGCAGACAAGTCTGCCACCATGAATGTCACCTATCTTGCCTGGACGAAAAGTCAGAAAGGAAATTCTTTTAGAAATGTAACTCCTCTGCTCAAAAGTCTTTAATGGATCCCTATAACCTCCTGAGTAAAATTCACAATCCTTTGCTTGGAACTCAGGATTCCTTCCCAGTCTCATCCCATATTACTTCTCCCAATACACTCAGACAAATTGGATAACTGCCTGTGTTCTTCCACCTCCATACTTTTTTTTTTCTTCTACCTTGATCCTTAAGCTTGGAATAGCCCATCCTCTAAAGGTCAATTCAATTGTTACCTCCTCCAAAAAGACTTTCCTGATTTACTCTGTCAGTAATGACCTCCTCTTTCAGATTTCATATGGCACTTTGTTTTGTTTTTCTCTTATACATATAATAATATCACAGGCTCTGGGATCCCTCTCCCAACTCCACATTCAAATTAGTTCCCAGAATGAGGCTAAATCTTCTCCTCTTAAGATTCTAGGGGATAACCCTACAACGGAGGGTTGAGGTTTCTAAAACTATCATTATGAGGTCTCATCCAATGTATTCCCCCAATATCAATCAATCTTAAGTTAATATTTATCCAATCTCATATAGCCAAATTAATGTGGATTAGCTTTTACAAAGGAATATTTACTGAGAAGGCATAGCAAGGACCGAAGCATAGCCTCCCTAACCAGGAGCACCCCGCCTCAGCTACACTGGTCCCTGAGCAGTTGAGCTCAAACTTAGAGAGGGTACTATAAAACATTCCTTTGCTTCCCCCTGTTCCCTACTAAGTTCACTTTGCGGTGTGGTATAACGGATGAGTTCAGACCTGGCTTGTAGGACATGATACCTCTACTGCTCTGTCGATACGCTTCTGGGCTAAACTAGGCAGGTCACTCGTTTAGGCTGGCTCTTCAGCCAACGTGGCTGCTGTTGCTACAGCCAGACTCTGTTTCAATTCTGGTGGTTGGACCAAGGAAGGCACTTCTAATCTTTCAAAGTTTACAAGGCTGTAACTTGATCCATTTTGTCACTGGTGCTCATTCACCTAAAATCAGGAAAGAATAACCAGAGAAACAAAAGAAATAGAGGACTCATAGCCATGCAGGTGGGTGATGAGATGAGGCCTCCATGCCAACAGGCCTCTGTCACCACAACTACCCCTATTCCCCTGCAGAGGACAACAGCCTTCCTTCTTTGTCCTCATTCAAAAGCCACCAGAATAGAGGGAGACAGAGTGTGTCTATCCAAGTCTTTTGTAGGCACACTTAGTTCTCTGGCTCAGAAGTCAATGACAAGGCCATTTCATCATCATTCAACAAGCCAACAGGAAATAGTTAGAGAATACCTGGGCATTCTGTGAAGCAGGGAAGGCACATTTCCAGAGGCAGGCTCACCAAGCCTTCACATTGCTATACAGTTGGCACAGCATATAGAGATGCATGAGCACACAGCATGCTCCAAAGACTGGGCTCTCTTCAGTCAGCACTCTACTACATACTAGTGTGTACCATAGCTATCTGTGTTGATTTTTTATTCTCTATTAGATTATAAGTTCCATGAGGGCAGGAACCCGACATTAACCCCATCCTTAACGCAATGCTCTCTGTACATAGTAGGTACTGTTAACAAACATTTACAGAATTGAATTCACTTAATTGAAATGTCTAAGTTTGTCTGTTAACAAACAATACTCATGCTGAGAAGCCCCAGGTCCCTCACTTACTGTCTCGTAACATCTACCATCATAGTGGTGGGATGGAGGGAGGAGCAGAAGGATTATTATCCTTTTTTGACAGGTGAGGAAACTGAGGCACAGAGCTCATGAATTTGTTGGCGCTCACCCAAGCCAGACAGCGATAGAGCCGTGACTAGAATCCAGCTCTTGGAAAAAGCACTGGGTTCTAATTCTGGCTCTGACAAATATATTTAATCTAAAGCCTGTCACTTCACTTTTCTATTTCCTCATCTATAAAATAGCGGTAATGATATTCGTCCTGCCTACCTAAGAGGACACTTATAAGAAAGGGATTTGTAAACCTTCAAGTCCCATAGAAACAGAAAGTTTTAGAATATTATTGTTACATCTTGGTCTTGTTTTAGACCGACTCCAATTGCCTTTCACCGGCCAGGAATGGAGTATAGGGAGCAATGAGTACGTTACAGACTTCTCATTTTAAGATCTGCCTTTTCAAAGAAACCAGGGAAAATAAACTTGAGGGAAAAAGGAGGTTTTGTGTTTGTGCTTGCTATGATTTCTGTATAACACACTACCACAAGCCATTGTTCAAGACAGAAAGTGGAGGCATTGAAAAACTGTGCCCCTGACAAAACTGAACACAGAGGGTCTGAACGCTGGACGTCAAGAGGGGAACAAGGCACTCGCTCATGGAGACCCAGGACAGGCTGTCATTTGTTGAGGGACCTCTTTGTTATAAGTGGCATTAATATGGGGAGGGAATAAGTCAAAGCAAATAAGGCAACACCCAGATCAATAGCAGACCTTCAGCTTAGTAGGCAGTGGGGGGAACCTTAGTTCAAACCCTTGGATTTACATATGGGGAGATGAAGGCCTTGGGAAAGGAAGAGGCTTGCCCCAGGTTGCACAGCTAATTGAGACCCAGCCTCATCAAGACTAGAGCCTGGATAACATGATTACCTATCCAGAGCTCTTTGTGACATGCCACAGCTGCCTCATAGGCCAAACACTATCTTTGCAGCTATGTGGTGGTTACATTGGATTGGAGATGGGAGGAGCTGCAGCCAACTAGGAATTTATTCAAATAGTCAGTGCAAGACATGATAAGGGCCATCTGCACTAGAATGATGGCCCTGTGAGTAAAGGGGACAGTAGAGAAAGATGGAGAATCACGAGTCAGCAGAACTTGATGGCTCGATGACTGCTCAAGGGGAAGGGGACAGTCAAAGATGTTTAAAGTATGACTCTTCACTATCCCTCCCCCCACCCCTCACAGAGACAGTGGTAGCAAGGGGGGGGAGGGGTCTGTGGCCCTACTTGAGGTGATGTATCGAGGTAAGCCACCAGGTGGCACTCTAAATTCAAGCTGTACCAGAAACTATCTACTACAGCCAAATGAATAGGACCCCTAGCTTCCACCACCAGCTCTGAGGCCCTGGCTTGTCCATTGTGTGAATGTCTTCTGGCTTGTCTGAGCAGAAGATTGAAGGAGGAGACGGCGACAAAAGAGGATCCTTTGGAATGTGGGTGTCACTGTGTTGGGTCCAGCCATACCTTTTCTCCCAATAGTCAGTTTCTATTTCTTAGCCACTACCCTCAAATCACTCCTACATAGAGAATTCTCTGCACGTGCACATTCGTGGGGAGAGAGGGGAGAGATGAATGAGTCCACTTGTCCTGACAGGCTGGACTTGTCCCAGACAGCAACGATGGTGATGGGATTCATCTTGGCCTAAGGGAAAGAAGGAAAAAAACCCAAATCCCATTTTAGTTCTGCCTTATGGGATGTTTATCCAAAATCAATAAAGCAAAACACCAAATTCTTTTTCAGTTTGATTCAGCCCCCCGATAGTACTTTTGGGAACTAGGATTTGAATCCTGATTTCTACGTACAGGTACTTGAACACTTAGAGCATCTAGGTGTTGCAGTGGCTACAGCCCTGGCCCTAGAGTTAGGAGGATCTGATTTCAAATCCAGCCTCAAATACTTACTAGCTGTGTGACCCTGGGCAAGTCACTTCATCCTGTTTGCCTCAGTTTCCTCATCTGTTGGTTTGTTGTTGTCCTTCTTTCTCAAAGAGGACTAAAATGACATCACTGTGTTGGAGTCAAGGTACGATATGTCTGACTATGGCTTGATCAGACCAATACAAGCTCAGAATGCTCCACCACAGGTCTGGCACAAATAGTCCACGTGAACATTTGGAGTGGAGATGTCTCTGAATTTGGGCATCTCATGTTTCTTTTGAGCTACTGCAACTCTGCCTCACTCATAGCCTTCTTTATTAATGGCATGCCACACTGGGTGGTCCCTTGCCTGTGTCTTCTATGTCATGAAACTGATTCTGAAGTTCATCAGGGAGACCTTGAGTGTCCTTGTTATCTCTTCTTCTGACCACCACGTGAGCGCCCGCCTCACCTGGGTTCTCCATGAAAGTCTTTTAGGCAAGCATACATGAGACATTTGAACAATACGGCCAGCCCATTGGAGTTGTGCTCTCTATAGTAGTTGGAAGGTTTGGCACGTTAGCTTGAGAAAGGACCCCAATGTCTGGCATCTAATTCTGCCAGGTGATCTTCAGAATCTTCCTAAGACAATTCAAATTGAAGTGCTTCAGTTTCCTGGCGTGGTGCTGGTAGACTGTCCAGGTTTCACAGGCATACAACAATGAGGTCAGCACAACAGCTCTGTAGACCTTCAGCTTGGTAGGCAGTCTAATACCTCTTCTCTCCCACACTTTCCTTTGGAACCTCCCAAACCCTGAGCTAGCTCGGGCAATGTGGGGATCAACCTCATCGTCTACGTGTATATCCCTGGAAAGTATATTGCCAAGGTGAATGAACTTATCCATGGTACTCAAAATTTCTCCATTTGCTGTGGATGGTGCACTGTCTGGTAGAGAACCTGTGTTTTCTTGATGGCAATTTTTAGGTCAAATTTAACACTAGCAGCAGTGAATCAATCTATACCTTGCTGCATCTCAGCTTCAGAAGCTGCACTGAGTGCATAATCATCTGCAAACAAAAAAAATCACACACCAACTCTCCCTCCACTTTAGTCTTGGCTTGTAGCCTTTTCAAGTTAAATCTATAACATGAGCTGGAGAAGTATCTTTGCCAAGAAAACCCCAAATGGCATCACAAAGGGTGAGACAGGACTGAACAATACCTAAACATATTCCTCCCAGCGGTACTTTCTGCATTTGCAAATAAGGCAACACCCAGATCAATAGCAGGTTGATAGGTAGGATTTATCTAGACAGCAAAAGAAGTTCAAACTATTTATAGAGATATTAGAAAAGTAACTTTAGAGACCTGAAGAAGCTCTGAAATCAGCCATTGCTCTACTTGGGCAGAGAAGAAAGGCAGGGAAGAGGAGGTTGTACATCCCTGTCTTATTTTCTTATTTTCCCAAATGGAAAGGCTGCCACCACTGTCCCATTCTGGTGGCTTTGAGAGAGAAATGCGGCAGAGAGGTGCCGGCAGTGGCCGGCCCATCAGCGGCTGTGTCTCAGTGCTCAGCTCCCTCCTCTCTAGTCTCACAATCCAGCTGCCATCCTGTCTCCTCCCTCAACTGAATGCTGGTATAACTGCTGCTACCACAACCCACTAGGCCTTGACGATGTCACGGCACTCAGCTCAAAAATAAATCCGATTTCACACACTCACACACACACACACACACACACACACACACACACACCCCACTGCTCAGCGTTTGCAATAGTCTCCTTTAGAGAGAGCAGGTAGAAAAAAAAAATGCTGTCTGTCCAGGACTATTTCTCCCAGAAACTTTCAGCTAAGCTGAGGAGCGGCTAGGTGGCATCATAGTGCACAGAGAACCAGGCCTGGAGTCAGGAAGACTCATCTTTCTGAGTTCAAATCTGACCTCTGACAATTGTTAGCTGTGTGACCTTGGGAAAGTCACTTAACTCTGTCTCAGTTTCCTTATCTGTAAAATGAATTGGAGAAGGAAATGGCAAAGACTCCAGTGTCTTTACCAAGAAAATGCCAAATGGGATCTGGAAGAATTGGGCAGGACTGAAAACAACAGAATAACAATGACTAAAGCTCTGCAGTCTTCTCCTGGCCTGCATCCAAAGTATCCTCCAGGTCAAAGTCTAAGGGGATGCACTAATTTCCATCATAATCCATAGTTCTCTGGGCTCATTTTCCATAGGATTCTTATCTCTAATTTTCTTTTCTTAGAATGACCCAATCACATATAGATTAATGGGCAGATATTTTAAACAGCCCCTCCAAAGTAACTGAAATAGCCCCAGCTGAAATTCCCTACCCTATTTTCTGTACTCTATTGGTTGAAACATATCAAAAACCTTGTTTTCAGTTTTCCTAGAAATATCATGAAATAATATTTTTCTGCTCTAAAAATCCTTTTCAAACTTGACTCCTTTGGAAAGTGGATTAGATTGAAGGAAAAAGGACTTTCTTACTTGCTTCCTTAATGGATGGGAGAGGGGCTAGAGGAGGGTAGAGATATGTAACTGAAAATTTGAAAAATGAATGCTAACAAATAAATAAAAAATTTTTAAAGGATTTTATTGCGGAAAGGCTAAGCATGGGTATCCCACAGAGTTCTGTCCAAAGACCTTTTCTCTTCTGCCTCTGTTCTATTTTATTTGATGATCTTGTCAGCTCCGAGGACTCAATTATCATCACTATTCTGAGGATCCTCAAATCTGTCAAACCTAACCTCTCTGCTGACCTTCAGTCTTGCATCCATCTCCAACTGCCTAATAGTCATCTCGAATTGGATATCCTGTGGACATCTTAAACTCCCCATGTCCAAAACTGAGCTCATTATCTTTTTCCCTAAACCCAGGCCTCTTCCAGACTTCTCTATTATTGTAGAGGGTACCACCATTTTCCCAGTCCCCCAGGCTCCACCCTCAGCTCTTCACCGTGTCTCACTCTCCATATCTAATCTGTTGCCACAGCCTGCCAATTTTACCTTTGCAACATCTCTTGCATATGCCCCCTTCTCTCCTCTGATACAGCCACCCTTATGATACGGGTCCTTATCTCCTCATGCCTGGACTGTTGCGATAGGTGCCGATGGTTCTGCCTGCCTCAAATCTCTCCCCTCCCCAGTCCATCCTCCATTCCTTTGCTAATGTGATTTTTCTAAAGTTCGGATCCAATCACGTCACTCCCCTAATCGGTGAAGTCACCTCCAAGATCAAATATAAAATCCTGTTTGGCATTCAGAGTCCTTCCCAACCAAACCTTACCCTACCTTTCCAGTCTTCTTACCCCTCATCCCTGCCATATATTCCTCAATCCCGTGACACTGGCCTCTTTGTTGTTCTTCCAACAAGACATTTCTCGGCATTTTTACTGGCCTTCCCACATGCCTGGAATGTTGTTCTTCTGTGTCTCCCATTTCCTGATTTCACCATCATCAAGTCACAGCTAAAATCTCACCTTCTACAGGAAGCCCTCCCCAATCCATCTTAATTCTAGTACAGGGGTGGGAAACCTGTGGCCTCAAGGCCACATGTGGCCTTCTAGGTCCTCAAGTGGAACCCTTTGACCGAATCCAAGTTGGACTCAGTCAAAAGGCCACACCCAAGGACCTAGAGGGCCTCATGTGGCCTCAAGGCTGCAGGTTCTCTAACCCTGGTCTAAGAGCTTTCCCCCATTGGTTGTTTCCTGTTTATCCTCTATATAGCTTCTGTACATATTGCATGTCGTTTCCCCTATTCCCCTTCCTCTAAAGGGAAGGGCTGTTTTTTGCCTTTCTTTGTGTAGCCCTAGTCCCAAAGCCCATTAGCCTGTGACTTTCTCCTCACTGGTGGAGATGAATGTCCTGCCCTTCACGAGGAGCATAGTGGTGTTGGTCAGGATGAGAGAGTTCCTCCGATCTCCTTTAGTCTTCTTTGGGACTCTTCAAGCATCAAGTTGCTCTAGGTGCTTCCAGCTTCTGGTTTCAAGAGGGAAGATGGAAGAGGCCAATCTCACTTCAGGTTGCTGAAAGAAAAGATTTTAGGAAGACATGAGAGGAGATGGCAGTCCCCACCATGTCCCTATGTCCAGCTTGCTATGCTAGAGACTTTGGGGAGCTTCCCCTTGGGTGAGATCTGGGACTCTCACTCTTGAGTCCCTCTTTCTATTACCTCGCTCCTTTATTCTGGATTGTCTAGTATATATTCTTCTCTGTATACTTTCTCTGTTTTGCTATTCAATTTGGATAAATGTGTTTTCTTAGCTAAGTGCTAAGTGTATTCATTGTGGAACTGACATTTTGTGGGAAAGAGATCGGACTTTGGATATAAAGCTTGGGGTCTTCCCTCCCACCCAGACATAGCAGTCATTAGTTGGACTGAACCTAATCACATATCACTTGGACTAAAAATATGTAAGAGAGCAGATAGATACTATTCTAGCCCAGTAGAATTTCTGAGGGAAGCAGAGTGCCCCTGGCCCCATTCAGATAGGGTTAAGATATGGATTAGGGAGAAAAGGACCTTTTGATCTTCCAGAGGACACTTAAGGAGAATAGCCAGGGAGGGAACTGAATAATGACCACTATTCTTTAATGTTAACTCCAAATTGTATTTTAACATGTAACTTCTTTGTTATTTCTGTTGTTGTTCAGTTGTGTCCTACTGTTTATGACCCCGTTTGGGGTTTTCTTCACAAAAATACTGGAGTCGTTTGCCATTTCCTTCTCTAGCTAATTTTACAGATGAGGAAGCTGAGTCAAATAGCTAATAAATGTCTGAGGCCAGATTTGAATTCAGAAAGAGGAGTCTTCCTGATCTAGGCCCAGCACTCCCTCCACTAGCTGACCCGCTCTAGATAAATGCTAGCAATTAAATGTGAAGTGATGAGGAAGGTTGGTCTACATGACCACAAGATTACCTTCTGGTTCTAGATTCTATGACATTCTAAATTCCTGCCTCTGCTTCCCCTTCTACAAAATGGAAGGGAGGTTAAAGGGGAGAAGGGAAGCTTGATCATTGTATTATACATGCGCTTTTGTTTAAAGAAAAACGTATTACTATCTTTTGGTTTTACATCACCTTTACATCACACTAGCTGTGTGACCCTGGGCAAGTCACTTAACTCTGTTGCCTCAGTTTCCTCACCTGTAAAATGAGCAGGAGAAGGAAATGGCAAACCACTCCGGTATCCTCGCCAAGAAAACCCTAAATGGGGTCACAAAGAGTCTAACGTGACTGAAAGGACTGAACAACAACAATCCAGGGTGGGTAAATGACTCACCCCAAGCCACAAGGCTAGCATGTAGCAGAACTAGGATTCAAACCCAGGTCCTCACACTCCAGAGTTCTTGCCTTTTAAACCACAGGGATTTTCCCAACCCCCACAGGGCCAGGCCTTGGCAGAGCCTAGAGTAGGAGCCAGGTCTCTGATACTCAAGAAATGCAATTTCCAGGGGCCCGGCCTTGCCGTTCCTAGAAGAGGGCTGAGTCAGGGGAGCTGCCAGCCAGGTAGGAGCCTTCCTCCCCGAGGCCACGCCCCTGAGCACTGAGAGAGGCTGCCGGGGCCTGCAGGGCCTTGAGCAGCTTTTGGACTACAATTCCCATAATGCAGTCTGAGGGAAGGTTGGGCCGAGTCACTGGAAACTGACCTTTGGGAGGAGAAGTGGTTTTGCACTGTTTTCCTGGCTGGGCTGGAGATGAACAGGATGGTCCGAGCTGCAGCAGTTCCAGTGGTGGCCAGAGGTCAGCAGTTAGGCAGCCACCATGGTCAGGGGCTGGGGGAGTGAGGACTGCTGGGGCCTGGCATCCCTCGATCAATAGGTGGGCCCTGTCCGGGGCCCCTCCAGCTTCCGGGGAATCTGGCTAAGGGCAGTGCTTTACCTGCCCGCCCCCTTCTCGGAGCACAAGCCAGGTGGGTGTGCCTGCTCCTGTTTGTGGGCTCTGGGAGCGGGGGAGGGGCAGGCAGGGGCCACAGCCGGACTCACCATCCACTGGCTCCATGGGCCTGCGGGGCACTTCTGGGAGGGGGAAGGGGATGAGGCACACACCTGCCTTACCAGGTGGGAGCTTCCGGGCCCTCCCCAAGATGAACAGCTCACCCAAACTGAGGATCCAAGGATCAGTCTTTGGCCCGGTTTGGGACTGGGGGATTCTGGCTTCTCCCAAAAGTGAGAATCAGATTTAGAAGTGGAAGGGACTTTAGAGGTCATTTCTAGACCAACCCCCTCATGATGCGGAAATTAAGGTTTGTAAGAGGAAGTGACTCGCTCAAGGTCACACACGTAACAAGTAGGAGAGTGAACATCTGAGCTCAGGTAATTCAAACTTCATGCTGTTTTCTTTGTGGAGAAGGAAATGGCAAACCACTCCAGTATCTCTGCCAAGAAGACCCCACATCCAGTGCAGTTTCCACCAGTGCCCCAGCATGGCATGTATCTTCAGGCTACTTCCTCTCTCCCTCCCCCTCCTCCCAAACACAGTCGCCTTAAAAGAATAGGGAGAGAACCTGGAACAGGGCAAAGGGGAGGAAGCCCTGGCAGCCCTGGGGCATAGGGGCTACCCTGACTCCCAGGAATACCAGAGTGCCCTAGAATCCATTCAGAAAAAGCCACCTCCCTTTGTCAACGAAGGGAGTGGTCCTCCCAGAGAAGGAGGCAGGGCCACAGTCCTGGGGCTGACCAGGCATGCCAGTACAGACTCCCTGAACCCCAGCTCAAGTCCTCACCTCAACTCCTGGAGGCTACCCCGCCCTGCCCCACCTTTCTTGTACACATTCACCCTCCAGCAGCTGCCCAGCCAAGCCACCCTTCCTGTTAGTCTGGGACTGGCTTCTTCCCCCATTCCTCACAAAGGATCACTTTCCTCTTCTACGGAATGAGGTAACTGGACTAGATTACCTCTGGGCTTGCTTCTAATTGTAAAAGTCGATGTTTCATAGGAGAGAGAAAGCCTTTTTGGGAAGCCAGCACTGAGGCCCTATATTATCTTTTGTGTGAGTTCCTACCCTGTAACACCCCTTCTAATAAAAAAAGATGCATTCTGGAAACTTTGTTGCCAGAGGTAGAAAGAACACAGGCAAGGGTACATTCTGGGCTGTGAGGATACTTCTTTGCACCCTGGCAGGAGGACACAGCTTCCCTCTCCTCCAAGGATGGGTGGGATTAAATGACATTCAAGGTCTCTCCTCAGTCAGGGATTTGGGGAGTCTTGGAATTGATCCCCAAAGCTGGAAGGTATGTGTGTGTAGTGGTGTGGAAGAGCAGGGGAGAGAGTGTCTCTGCATGGTTCTCACTAGGCTAGAAATACTTCCTGAAAGCTACTAGAGGGAAATCAACCCATGGTTATGAAGAGACTGGCCAAGTAATCCATCCAGTAGCGACAGGGGCGGGGAAGGAAGGAGAAAATGGGGGGAAGGGGTGGTACAGGAAAGCACTGAGCTCTCCCAGGAGAGAGTTAAACCATCTGCCCACTCCCTGAGCCATCTGGCACGACCCAGTGAGAACTCCAACCCTCCAGCCGCAGAAGGGCTTTAGCCTTAGGGATTTTATTTCTTCATTGTGGCTGAAGCTGGATCTCTGTCTCTCTCTCTCTCTGTCTCTCTGTCTCTCTCTCTCTCTCTCTCTCTCTCTCTCTCTCTCTCTGTCTCTCTCTGTCTGTCTGTCTCTCATTAACTGTTTATCTATGTAGAAGTGTGTCTGTTCTAGGAAAGAGCCTGTTCCTAGCCTCTCTGCTTGGGGGAGAGCTTGGTCAACAATTCACAAATAAACACACAATGAAACGGTCCCTATCCTCAAGGGGCTTACTTTCTACTGCCCCTTCAGAGAATCAATGACTGGCTGGATCATAGACTATATAGGAAGTAGTATGAGATGGGTGGCAGCCCATTGTGAAAGGGGAAGGCTTCTTGGAGGAGGCAGCATTTGAGCTAGATCTTTATCTTATTTTTGTATATGTCTTTTGATTTTACATCTCATTTATATTTCAACTATGTCTTTCCTTACTACGCAAGAATAGGATGGGGAAGATACGGGCGAAAAAGAGCTGGTGGTTTTTTACCGGGCCCAGTGTGCCATCTCTCGTAATAAATATTTTTAAAGAATTAAGGAGAAAACCCCCAATATGTTGACTGTGATTCATAGCCTATGTAATATTCCAGGCCCATAGTCACCATATCTGCGATGATGAGAGTGGTTTGAAGTGGATCTTGAAGGAACAGTAGGTTCAACAAATAGAGATAGAATGAGGATGGACATTCCATGAATAAGGAAAAGGAAGAGAGCATCTGATGGGCTCTGGTGGTGGGGTTTTCCAGGCAAGCCATCGCCAGTAGCCCTGTGAGGGGGCAAGATTTGCTCCCAGGCCCCCCTGATGCTCCAGCCATCCTCCTACCTATGACATTCTAGAAAGATGGGCAGCTCCTCCGTGCAATCACTTTTTAAGGAGCAGGTTAGTAACAAGCAGATTTAGTACTGGGTATCATTTCCTCTACATTGTCAAATAAAACTTTCATTCTTGAACAATGCACAATATACAATGTAGAAAGGGCAAACCACCCTAGTGTCTTTGCCAAGAAAACCACATGCAGGGGGTTACAGAGAGTTGGACATGGCTGGAAAACCACTCAACAGCAACTTTTGAACAAAGCTCACTGTACTATGAGTATTTTACTTTATTGGTGATCAGCTCTAGATTACCTGCTCTAACGGAGGGAAATAGAGGCATGGAGTAGACAAATGTACATTTGGGGGGAGGGAAAAGTTATATATGTAAGCTGAGAGGGCCTTTAGAACACAGAATAGCAAAGTTAGAGGGCCTTTAGAACCCAAATTATAAGAGCTTAAGAGGGCCCTTAGAACGTAGCACATAGAATGTCAGAGCTAGAAGGGACTTTAGAATATAGAATGCCAGGGCTAGAATTTGCCTTACAACATAAAATGTCAGAGCTCGGAGGAACTTTAGAACGTAGAAGGTCAGAACTGGGAGAGTAATTTTATTGATGAGGAGACGGAGACCCTGAGAAGGGATGGCTCACACAGTGAGTGGATGGAAGGGCTTAGACTGGAGCCCAAGTCTCCTAACTGTAAATCTAGGCCTCATTCGACCACACAACAGAGTATCATCTCAACAGCTCCAATTGAACTATCTCCTAGCACAGTCCTCTGATGGTTCTCTGTCTTGTTGGTTTGTGGGAACAGGTTAAAGCAGGGTTATGGCGGCTGATGTGCATAAGAAGAAAAGCTGGGAAACCACCAATGGTACCTTGCTCCCCTCCGATGGACAGAGCTCAGAGCGGTCAGAGAGCCCGACTCCAGGCCTGGCCCAGGGAACAGAACCAGGTAAGACAGGTGCAGGGATGGCCTGCCCCCATCAGTGAGAGCCCAAGAGACGTTGCTCTGGGAGACTCTAATTCAGACCAGTTCCTCCTGTGACTTTTTAGCTCTGTGTAGGAGATAGAGCCTTGAAATAATCATAGCTTTTTATATTAGCTAACGTTTGTGTTGCACATTAAAAAAAATTTTTTCTCTCCTTTGGTTTTTATAACTGCCCAGTGAGAGATAATGTGAGTATGAGTATCTCCACCTTGTAGATGAAGAAATGGAGGTTCAGAGATGTAAATCATTGGCCAGAGTCCCCCAGCTAGTAAGGGATCCAAACTCAGGTCTTCTGTCCCCAAGGTCCATGGCCCTTTGCATTGAATTGTGATGTTTCTCATTCTGAGGGGAAGGGAAGGACTCAGAGGCAGACCTCATCAGCTGCCTTCTCCCAGCTCTCCCTTTGATAGCCTCAGGGTCTCCAGGTAGCCTCCAGACTTGCCTAGAGGAGGGCACATGGGCATTCTGTGCCAGATTTTAGACCTGAAGAAACCCAGGCTTCTAGAGAGCCCCAGCTCTGAACCCCAGGGGCATGCAAATGGTTAATGCCCACAGCAGGATGGCTTCTCTTCCTGTGGGGGGAAGATTTCCTGTAGATCTTAGGAGACCCAGGCATGCCCCACCTCCTCCACCGAGATAACAGACTGATCAGGCATGAAGACAGGGACTTCCCCAGACAGGACTTGGGGGGAGGGGCATTGGAATGGAATAGATCATCCTCTCTGTCATCTTCACCTCCTGCTTTGAGAGAGCAAAAAGAACTCGGCATAGTGGTTTGAGGCAGGTGCCTCGAGTTCATAAAGGGACAGAGAATAGCCATTCCTCTCTTGTCATAAGGAAAATCACTTGAATTTTTAAAAAATTCACTGCACAAGTACAGGATGGGGGGGGGGGGCAGAGCTAAACATGTTTCACATGAAAAAGATCTGGTGATTTTAGTGGACTGCAAGCTCCATCTAAGTCAGTAGCTGACAAGGTAGCCCAAAGAGCTAACACAACCTTAAGCAGCATTAACAATAATAATAACAATAAAGCTAGCATTTAGAAAGGGCTTACTATGTGCCAACAGTCCTGGGGAGTAAGTGGTATTTTTTATTCCCATTTTACAGGTGAGGATACTGAAGCAAGCAGAGGTTCAGTGACTTGCCCAGGGTCACTCATCTAGCACATATCTGAGGTCGGACCCAATATTCTATTCATGGTACCACCTTGCTGCCTCAACATAGCACATTAACATAGAGGCAGAGGGCTTAAAACAGGGAAGTTTTAGGGTGCCCCCGCCCTCCACCTTGGTTAGAGCACATCAATTTTGGGTACTCAGTTCAGTCTTAGGAAGGGGATTCCAGGATAATGAGGGAACTGAAATCAAAATCATGCATGAATTGGCTGAAGAACCTGCTGGAACCCTTGGCCTAGAGAAGAGGAGGTGACCCAGGGAAGGCTATGCCAGCTCTCTTGGAGTATCTGAAAGGCTGTCATCTACGAGCTGCTTTTGTGTCCTGCCTGAGAGGCAATGGGTAGAAGTTATAGACAGACCAGTTAGACTCGGTCTATGGAAAACTACCTCACCATAAGAGCTATCTCAAAGAGGAATTCACTGCATTTGGAGGCAGTGAGCACCTCACCCCCTTAGGTTTTCAAGTAAAGGTTGGATGGCCACTTTTGGAGGCTATTTTAGGAAAGATTCTTACTCAGCTTCTCACTAAACTAGATACCACCCCGAGGTCCCTTCTAGATCTGTGACCAGGTGAAGTCCTTTTCCATCCTACCTTGTATCTCAGTCTCACCACATGTGTGGGAGAGGGAGGTGGGTCCAGTATATTTTTAGGATGATGAGGTGAGTCCTGGACCCCACTGATGGGTCAGCTGCTAGAGAGAACATAATTAAGGTAAATTCAGCCCCAACTCCTATGTCTAAAGGCCAGCTGTCTCCCTTGCCATCCCCTGAAACCTGTCAGAGATCATCCTTAATTCCATCTGGCCCTTGAGGATGGGGAGAGGGGGTGGATACAGAATAAGCAGTGAACGCTGAGAAGAAATGCATGAAATGCTGTTCAGAGACACCTCTCAGTTATCCACACTGATGGAGAATGGCCTACGGCTAATGCCAAAGTGGGGTGATCAGAGTTCTACCCGAGAGTCATGGAATGATAAACTTAGAGCTAGAGGGTTCCTTAGAGCTCATTTGGTTCGACTCTCATTTTACAGTTAAAGGAACTGAGGCCCGTCCAAGGGCATACAGCCAGTAAATAGCAGAGTTGGAACTCAAACCTAGGTCTTGGGGTTGTTTCTACTTTATCATGGTGTCTCTGAAAAAGTGATTTCTGTCTGGCTTAGGAACGCACCACAGTCAGGACTGAGTTTGGTTGTGGGTTTGTTTGGCACGGGAAGCACAAAATATCTCCTTTCCCGTTCTTTTTTGGCCATCATCCCCTGAGATTCCCTAAGCATAGGCTGATTAATGAGGGGGTGAAGAGCTGCACAGAAGCAACTGTCTGCTGAGGCCACCAGTCCTGTGATTGTGGTTAAGCCACAATGTAGATAATGAAACATTGGCTGAATGAGGATGTGTCCTCCTCCTAAGAGTTTGGCTTTTTGGTTGGCAGGGGCCGGCCAGGAAGGTGCCATGTTTGTCCACGCCCGTTCTTACGAGGACCTGACAGAGTCTGAGGATGGGGAAGCCGCAGGGGGCAATCCTGAGGAAGGAACCGGTGCCCAGCCTCGGGCCACGGCAACGGACATGCGGCAGATCAGCAAAGACTTCAGCGAGCTGAGCACACAACTGACTGGTGTGGCCCGGGACTTGGAAGAGGAGATGCGCCCAGAGCCTGAGGACCGTCTCGAGTCTTCAGGACCTGGGGAACGAAAGGCCTCAGAACCCCCCAGGGAGGGAGAGGCTGGGGACGGGGATGAGGAGGATGCGGCTGAAACATGGCGGCTGCACCAGAAGCACATCTTTGTGCTAAGTGAGGCAGGGAAGCCTGTTTACTCCCGCTATGGCTCGGAGGAGGCACTGTCCAGCACGATGGGGGTCATGGTGGCTTTGGTGTCCTTCCTGGAGGCTGACAAGAATGCTATTCGCTCCATACATGCAGGTAAGGCCGGCCTAGGGAAGGGGATGAGGCCTGCGTGGCTGAGGAAGAGCCCTCTGGAGAAGGGAAGAGATTGGAGATTGTGGCTGTGAATAGGAAGCTCCTTCCTCCCATTCCTCTCTAGTTCCCCTCTGGACACATTCAGGTTATATCATGCCTCAGATTAGCCCTGGGTGCACAGGTGTGGACGAAGGACCAGTCAGGAAAGGGGGCTATTCTTGTGGACCCCATAACTCTTGCCTCCAGGAATCCCTCAGGCTAATGGGAAGACACAACCCACCCTCTACAGGTTTCCCTAGTCTGTCAGGGAAGAAATGATCCCAACTCTTGGCACATTATTTATCTAAAAGATAGACGTGGTTCCTGCCTTCGGGGAGTTCCCACTCTGAGTGGGAGATACAGGGCCTATCTATAGGTACCCCTAATCTAAGGTGAGACATAATCTCTGTCCCCAGTCACTGCCTGGTCTTAGGAGGAGACAACTTCTGCCCCCAGGGTGCCTCTAATTTTGGAAAGACATGGAGCCTGCCCTCAGGGAGCTCCCAGTCCAGGGAGATACCCAGTCACTCTCTCTCACACACACACACACATGCTTTCAGACCCATTTATAAGCTGAGCAAGTAACAAGGAGACACAGAGGCGAAGGGGTGGAGGTGGGAGAGTGGGCCTTAATCTGAGAATGCTTCTTAGAAAAGATGAAGGACCGTAGGTTGCAAAGAGCAGCAGGAGAGCATTCAAGGTAAGGGGAGAGTCCTGGGCAGTCACCAAAGCAGACACTAGTGACCCCGACGCACGTGATAGGAAGATGGTAAGCTTCACTGAGGCGAGAGGCTAGCCCCTGGCAAGCCAGGGATCTCTGAGAGCCTTGAAGCTTAGATTTTACAGCAATATAACCAACATTTACTAAACATCACCTGAATGCTGAGTTCTGTGCTTGGAGCTGGGGTGGATATGAAATAAAAGCAGACATTCTTTTTGCCCTTAAGGAGTTCACAGACCAGTAGGAAGGTAAGACAGAAACAGATCGTTTGTATATACAATAGCCTCTGGAAAGCATATCAGAAGCCCAGAAGAGTTCTCTGTGTGGTCTAAATCAGTGCCAACTAGGAGGGGGATCAGGCATGACTTCCTGGTGGAGGTGGTTTTTGAGTCAGGCTTTAATAGGTGGGTAGAAATTCAACAGACAAAGATGAGAAGGGGGGATTTTTCCATCTGGGGACTACAGTGGACCCTTGAGCAGAAGCTGACCTCCCTCTCATCTGGCTGATTTTCCTCCTCTTTGTCCCCCTGCCAGATGGCTATAAGGTGGTGTTTGTCCGCCGGAGCCCCCTGGTGCTGGTGGCTGTGGCCCGCACACGCCAGTCGGAGCAGGAGATCGCCCAGGAGCTGTTATACATCTATTACCAGATCCTCAGTCTGCTCACCTGGACCCAGCTCAATCACATATTCCAGCAGAAGCAGAATTATGACCTGCGTCGCCTGCTCTCGGGTTCTGAGCGTATCACCGACAACCTGCTGCAGCTCATGGCCCGGGACCCCAGCTTCCTGATGGGGGCCGCCCGCTGCCTGCCCCTGGCAGCTGGCGTGCGGGATGCTGTGAGCACCAGCCTGCAGCAGGCCCGGGCGAAGAGCCTCGTCTTTTCCATCTTGCTATCCCGGAACCAGCTGGTGTCTCTGGTGAGGAAGAAGGACCAGTTCCTTCACCCCATCGACCTCCACCTTCTCTTTAACCTCATCAGCTCCTCATCCTCCTTTCGAGAAGGAGAGGCCTGGACGCCCATCTGCCTCCCCAAATTCAACTCAGGGGGCTTCTTCCACGTGCACATCTCCTACCTGGAGCCAGACACGGACCTGTGCCTGCTCCTGGTCTCCACTGACAGAGAGGACTTCTTCACAGTCTCAGACTGCCGCCACCGTTTCCAGGAGCGGTTGAAAAAGCGTGGTGCCCATCACATGCTGAGGGAGGCATTACGCACCCCCTTCTACAGTGTGGCCCAAGTGGGCATCCCAGACCTTCGCCACTTCATCTACAAGTCCAAGAGCTCTGGGCTCTTCACCAGGTGAGAGGGCCCCCTCCCCATCAGCTACTGCCAGACCGCTGAAGGCACGGTATAGATGAACTCGGCCACAGACCCGTGCTTCTGCCTTGGGATTACCAACAGGACGGGGTGTTCACTGAGGTCTGAGATTGAGGGAAAGGGGACGGGGAAGGCAGGAGGAGGTGAGCCAGAAGCTAAAGGATACAGGCCCGTCAAGGGCTGAAGCTGAGACAGGGCTGAGTCACAGGGCAGGACTTCCCAGGGTTATTGGAGTATGTGCCCCCTGCGAAAATAATGACAACTCCCATTTCTGTGTAACTTTAAGGTTTACAAAACACTTTTTTTTTAAAACAGTCATGAGAGCCACATTGTATACGTAAGCATCATTATCCCCATTTTGCAGCATGAATGAAGAAACACTTGTTAAGCTTATGAATGTATAAGGCATTGGAAATATAAACAGAAAATTGAGATATGGGAGGGTGTAGCCATAGGGAAGACGGCAAGGCCCAGGGGTCCTTAGGGTACAACTGCAGGCCAGACGGTAATGTATAGGCCTAGTAGGGGAATGGCCCAGACCAGGGGTGGGGAACCTGTGGCCTCGAGGCCACATGTGGCCCTCTAGGTCCTCAAGTGAGGCCCTTTGACTAAATCCAAACTTCACAGAACAAATACCCTTAATAAAAGGATTTATTCTGTAAAACTTGGACTCAGTCAAAAGGCCGCACCCAAAGACCTAGAGGGCCACATGTGGCCTGGAGGCCGCAGGTTCCCAACCCCAGGCCCAGACTGTTTAAGTGATACGTCCGATGTCACAGAACTAAAAAGTATCAGAAGCGGGATTTAAACCATGGTCTTCAGACTCCACACAGGGTGGCATTTCCACTATCATATACTACTTTTCTTCACGTTTGGCATGTCCCACTGTGGGAGGGACCATTCCAGGCAGTCAGGGCCCTAGAGCCTTTGGAGTCCAGGCGCCTGGGTTTGAATCCTGTCTCCAGCGCTTAGTACCTACGTGACTCTGTGTATTTTCTCCTCTCTGAGATGCCTTGTCTGCAAAATGGAAACAATAGCCCTTGTACTGTCCACCTTACAGGCGGGAGGCAACACCTTCCACACCTTTTAAGTGTCCCAGAAATGATCAGTGACTGTTACTGAGGAAGGGGAGAGTAGAGCCCCCCATGGAGGGATGCTCTGGGCTCCCCATGTGCCCTCATTCCCTCCTTCCCCACCACAGCCCCAGCGTGCACACATGTATGAATACACTCAAACACACTCACTTTTCTGTCACAGAGCTAACAGAACTTGAGCCTGAGGAGGGGCCTTCTACCCGGGGAGACCCAGGAATACCCACTGTCCCCATCCCCTTAAGCTGAGAATAAGAAAAGGGCCAGACAGCAAGAGCAAGATCTTCAGTGAGGAGGGGAGTGGGTAGGGGAAAGAGGAACGGGGATTAGGGAGTGGTCATCACCAAGGCGGCTTTCCACACAAGTGTAGGATTTATTAGTATCGTGATCATTAGTAGCATTTATGCAGTGTTTTAAGGTTTTCAGAGCTCTTTATACAATCTCATTGGATCCCCACAACTACCCTGGGAGGCAAGTGCTGTTCCTGTCCCCACTTTACAGATGTGGAAATTGAGGCCAAGAGAGGTTAAGTGACTTTAAGCTCTGAATTAAGTGTCCAGGTAATTTGCTCTAATGCCCTTGGTAAGTCTGTCCTACTATATATAGCACCCTGAGCAGCCAGACAGGTTCTTAGTAAGTATTTGGGAAAATGAGGAAGACCATAAGACTCAGAGGTAGAAGAGACCTTAGAGACCATGTATTTCCAACCCCTCCTTCTGCCATGGGGAAACTGAGGCCAGACTGGCCCAAAGGCACAACCAGTCTGAATGCAGAGGCATGGCCTCACTTTCAGGTGGGCCTCCTTCTGACATGGGAGTCACGGTCTACGGAGATGATGTAAATAAAGCAGAGTGTACACCTTAAAGTGAGAGATGTGGCACTGGCTGGCGGTCATCTCTTCTCCTGGGGAGCTTCGGTTTGGATGGAGGCCACAGGGGACACACACACACACACACACACACACACACACACACACACACACACACACACACACACTTTCTTCAGAACTTTAACAAAGACTTTTCCTACAACCCTGTGAGGTAGACGGTACAAAGATGATTCTTCGCATTTTAGAAATGAGGAAACTGAGCCTCAGAGAGAGGGAGAGGTTTGAGCCAAGTCCTACAGTGAGTAAATACCAGGGAGAAAGTTTGAATTCAGGTCTTTTGATTTCAAATAATGGCATGTTTTTCAGTATGCTTCTCTTATACACCAGTTCATGTACTCATGCACTCAAACACACAAACACTTTGCCTTGCGTAGCCTCCGGCAAGTCACCTAAACCCTCTGTGCTTCAGTTGCCACATCTGTAAGATGAGGGGGTTGGACTAGGTGCTAGTCGGACTAGGTCCCATCTGGCTCTGGATCCATGATTGTATGAGTCTCATGTTTCCCTTCCTGTCTGCTTCCCCCCTAGCCCAGAGATCGAGGATCCATATGCAAGTGAGGAGGAACAGGAGCGACTGTTAGGCCTTTATCAGTACCTCCACAGCCGTGCCCACAATGCCTCCCACCCCCTCAAAACCATCTACTACACAGGACCCAATGAGAACCTTCTGGCTTTGGTAAGGGGCAGAGGGGAAAATGTCTCTTCTGCTGCCTGGAATCCATCTGGCGTGCGTCATCAGTCTTGAGGGATCCGGGCCCTGGGGTTAAAGCCTATACACTGGACTGTGTGGTGGGGGGAAATCAGGGCTAACCTCCTGAAGGCTGGTCAGGGTTTGGGGCAGTGGGAAAATAATGACGGATGCCCTTGGAGGTACTGGATTTATAGGACCTGACTTCCTCATGAGTCTGACTCTTTTGCCCTTCCCCAATGACTCAGGAACAGCTTCTCTCTCTCCCCCCTAGTGGAGTCACCTCCCCCGGGCTTTCCAGAGGTGTGACCAGTCCTTCTCTCTCCTAGGTGACAGGAGCCTTTGAGCTGTATATGTGCTACAGTCCCTTGGGTACCAAGGCGTCCGCCATTAGTGCTGTGCACAAGCTGATGCGGTGGATCCGAAAGGAGGAGGACCGGCTATTCATTCTCACTCCTCTGACGTACTGACGGACACTGAGGACAGTTGGGACTCCCACATCCCATGGAGGGGCCGGACTGGTGGGGAGTACAGAGGGAGGCTGGGAGGGCTGGGGATCTTCTGGGCTTGGGGGGACGATACCTGGATTTTGTGTTCGCATTAAAGAGTGGATATCTGAAGCCATCACCGTCTGCTCCCAATGCCCACACGGCTCTCACGGGATCTTGCCACGGGTTGGATCTGCCTTCAAAATGCTCCCTGCACCAGCTCCCCATCATGAAGCCCTCCTCGACTTCCCTGCACTATACACTTCCATGTTCCATGCCCACTGTGTACATGTGTGCCCACACACATCTGCTTACATCAACCCCGAAGCCCTCCTGCAAGCACACCCACACACTAGTCCTGAACTGCATTGCGTCCTCATACACAAATACACACCTGCTGAGAGCCTTGGGTCCACACTGCACATACCTACTCCTGCCGGTCCTTGCCTAACCCCACCAATGGCATATACCCACCCATACTACCTACAATAAATAGCTATGCAATTATTAAGCACCTACTATGTACAAAGGAGACACAGTAGTATATATATATATAGATACACACCCCTTACAGTCTACACCACTGTCTGCAAATTAGCCAGCCGGCCAAATCCTGCCCCAGCCTACTTTTGTACAGCCATCAAACTAAGACTGATTCTTATGTTTTTCAAAATATATTATTTTAAAATAAAGTCTTATTGTATTACAAATGTAAAAAGCATCCTCAGCTGGTAGGTAAACGCTGTACATTTATACGTACACATACATGATGACGATGACAGCTTTCCTTTCTCTAGCACCTTGACCTCTCCAAAATGCTTTCCCAGCAACAGCCTTATGAGGCCAGTGATGCATAGGCCTATTTTGCAATGAAGGACTCTGAAGATCAGACACGTCAAGAGCCTGAGTCCCCCAGCTAATAAATATGAGAGCCAATGCTCAAACCTAGGACTTTTTCCCCAACACCACCCCATATCAATAGCTTTAGCCTGCACTGAAACTTTTGGGATGTTGCGTGCACGCGCGTGTGTGTGTGGATTATATATACATATGATAACACGTATAATTTATATATATTATACATCTACATGCATATATATATACATATGTAGAGAGAGATGTGTGTATACACGTGTGTATACTGAATGTTCTAAGTGCAGTTTTAAGCTGTGTATGCATACACACACATACATATGTATACACACACACTTAATGTCTGTAAACAGTGCATCTTCCAGCACCTGAAAACACCTACTCATGCATGCAAACCAACTGCAACATAAACAGTCTTTCCATCCATTTCCGTTGGGAATCCATCCCTTTCTCCATGGAGAAGGGAGCTCTGTATTCCCTCACTGTTCCTGAGCCTGGGACAGGCATGGACCTTGGCCACCGCCATCCTTGGCCCTGAGGGACTGGGAGCCTTTTAAATGATCTGTTCTTGAAGGCTCAGGAAAAACCTTTGTATTTTAAAATATTGACATTTTTAAAGCTTTGTCACCCAGGACTGACACCTGCCCACCCCTCCCCTCATGCTTCCATATAGGTGAGCCCCAGGCTTAGGCTCTGCTCTTGGCCTGGCGGGCTTACTGCACCATAACTCTCTCTTAGCTTCCAGACAACCAGGCCTGGCTGGACCCCTCCCTCCAAATAAGACTGAGCTGATGCAAGAGGGGAAGGGAAGGAGTAAGCATTTATCTAGCGCCTCCTATGTGCCCAGCACTTGGGGGCAGCTAGGTGGCACAGTGAATAGAGCACCGGCCCAGGACCTGAGTTCACCTCGGATCTTGACACATTTGCTAGCTGTGTGATCTTGGGCAAGTCACTGAACCACAATTGCCCTGATTTCCCCACTCCAGAATTTAAAAAAAAAAGAATAAATATCTCATTTGAGCCTCTCAACAACCCTTAAAGGTAGGTGCTGTTATTACCCCCGTTTTACAGAGGAGGAAACTGAAGCAGACTGAGGTTAAGTGACTTTCCCAGGGCCACCCGACTAATAAATGTCCGAGGTTGGATTTGAACCCTCCACTGTGCCACCTGGTGGCCTCTCCCTCTAGCAGGGCTGTCACTTCCTTAGTCCTAGGTGGACACTGTGCCTCTCAAAAGGCAGCCTAAGCTTGAATTAGTTTTTTATTTTTTTTACTGCTATTTCAGATGAACTGCTATCAGTCGAGCAGCAAGCATTTTACTAGGTCACTAGGATAAGATCATAGATTTAAATTTAGAGGGGATCTCAGAGCCCCCAATGCCATTTTACATATAGGCAAGTGCAGGCCTACTATGTGTTGCCCCATATGATAGGCACAAGAATCCACAAGGAACCTACATTCTATTTGAGGAAACAACGCGTTGGCCGTGCCTGCCTCATGTTGGACTTGAGGAGCTGATTTTTTGAAGCCAAATACTGTATCTTTACAGCCTCAGCTGTAATGACATCCATCCGTTCATCTCCCATCCTTCCTGGGCTGACTTCCCCTCCAACTTTTACATGCATGTCAGACTAGGGCCAGGTTTCCTCTCCTATCACAAACTCTAGGAGCAAATGGTCATTCCCCACCATGGTTCCCTTCATCTGTACCCCAGCAACTAGTTTCTCCCTGTTAGTGAGAATAAGACAAGGAATAGAATTCCGTTTTTGAAGGATGGGATCACCACCAAGGTAAGTCAAGAAGTATTAGCCACTCTGCTTTTCTGAGAGAGAAAGAGAGAGGGAGGGTGGGGTAGAACGGGGGAAGAGAAAGAGAGAGAAAGAAAGGGAGGGCAAAAGAGTGAGAGGGAAAGAGAGGAAGATGGAAAAGAGAGAAGCGAGAGGGAGGAAGAGAAAAATAGAGAGAGAGTAGAAAGAGAGAGAGGGAGGGTGGGATAGAAGGGGGGGAAGAGAAAGAGAAAGAAAGGGAAGGAGAGAGAGTGAGAAGGAAAGAGAAGAGTGAGGGAGGAAGAAAAAAAAGAGAAAAAAGAGGAAGAAAAAAATATCCCCTCTTAGTACATGAAGCCTCTGTGCCAGGCTTGTAATCTGCTCTTTCCCCAAATCTCTTCTCTATTTCCTTTGTTTACAGGGGATCTGTAGTATTCTCAGATACAAAATTACCTCTGTTTCTTCCTCCTTTGGCCTTTGACCAAATATCATCATCTTCCCCCTCTTGTTATTGGACGTGTTCTGCTTGACCCCTCAGAGCAAAACTAGGAACAATGGGTCAAAGTTCCAGGGTATCAGACTTTTGGGGAACAAAATGAAGAATTTCCTAATAAATTAAAGCTGTCCAACATGGCATGTGATCCCTCGAGACAGAAGAAGACAGCTGTCAATCAGAGGTTACAGAATCAAAGACTCTCAGAATGGAAAAGGCCCTTAAAAATTAGTCCGTCCAGGCCCTATCTGAAGCATAGAACACCCTCAGCCAATAGTCATCAAGCCTCTGTTTCAAGACTGCCAGTAAGGAGGGAACTTACTGCCTCATGAAGCTGCTGGCTCCACTGTAAGTCATCTCTGATTGTAAGGAGGCTTTTCCCTTTCTAGAAATGTTGTAGAGGGGCTTCCTGTTCTGAATGGTAAGCGGGATGGACTAGGTGACCTGGGAAACCTTTCCCCTCTCTGAGCCTGTCAAGTGCTTATCTTCCTACTCCTGTTCACGGATCTTAAGACGGAGACCCACTACCTGCCCCCACACCTAAGGCGACCCATCCGACTTTGGGACAGTCCTGGATGTTTATTGCATGGAGAGGAAATCTGCCTTTCTAGGACTTTCTTTCATCACTGCTAACTCTATCCTTTTAGACCAGCAGGGATAGTCTATTAGATGACCCATAGGACTGCCCTTAATATACTCGAAGGCAGCTATTGTGCTATTGTGTGTTTTTAAGTCTTCTCCAGATTAAATGCCTCCACTTCAGATGGCCACTATCTCATCCTTCCACATTCTGATTGCCCTTCTCTGGATAAGTTCTCATGTGTCAATATCCTTCCTAAAATGTGGTGTCTAGCGCTGAACATAATGCCGTAGATATGGTCCAATCAGAGCAGAGAACAGTGGGTCTATCATACCTCCCTCATTTCAAACACTATGCTCCTCCCATAAGGAAATCTAAGAGCACATTAACTGCCTTCTGATTGCTTCCTGGTGGTCCATTAAAACCCCCAGCTCTTTTTCATGAACCAGCCTAGCTTCCTTTTGCCACATACCTTAGCCTAGCCAGATGATTTCTCTATTAATTAAACAAAGGAATTGGTAAGACCCCTGTGGCCTAATGAGTTGGGAAATTGGCCTAAGGCAGTGGTTCTCAACCTTTTGTTGTTCGGTCATGTCCAACTCTTAGTGACCCCATTTGGGGTTTTCTTGGTAAAGATACCCAGTTCTCCAGCTCATTTTATCGATGAGGAACTGAGGCAAACAGGATGAAGTGACTTGCCCAAGGTCACACAGCTAGTAAATATGAGGCCAGATTTAAACTCAGAAAGTGAGACTCCCTGATTCCAAACGCAGTGCTTTAACCGTTGCGCCACCTAGCTGCACCTTAGGGGCTCTTTACACTCTTAAAATTTATTCAGGGCTCCCTAAAATGCTTTTGTTTGTGTGGGTTATATCTATCAAGGCAGCTAGGTGGCGCAGTGGATAGAGTGCCAGGACTAGAGTCAAAAAGACTTGAGTTTAAATATGATGTCAGATACTTACCAGCTGGGTGACCCTGGGCAAGTCACTTAAACCCATTTGCCTCAGTTTTGTCATCTGTAAAATGAGCTGGAGAAGCAAATGGCAAACCATTCCAGTATCTTTGCCAAGAAAACCCAAAATGGGGTCATGAAGAGTTGGACATGACTGAAAACAACAAAATATCCATTGATAATTACAAATTAAAATGTCTTCGTTGTATTATAAAAATAGTCTTGACTCGGAAGACTCCTCAAAATGACCATACTCTGAGAATCTATTGGTCTAAGAAGCTGGGATGGGGAAAGGGCCTTCTGGACACAGGCTGGTGACTGGATCTCATGATGTGATGAGAGACCCAACCCTAGAAATCTACTTTCTACCAACTTTTCCACACTGCCTGAGGTTATGCCATCAGTGAATCATCCCTTTGTGTTGATGGGTGGGGATAGGGCATTTTAATAAGAATTTTAATGGAAGGGTGGCCCGGATTGGGCATTCAGAGCTAAAAAGGGGTGGGGAGGGGAGAAAAAGGGAAGGCTAAGACATTGGTTTTCCTTTTTGCAATGGCCAAGGAGGGCCACAAGAGGGAAGCAGAGGCTAGACTGCGCCACAGGGTCTCTGAATGGGTGGGGAATCAAGGAGCTGCAGAATATTCATTCATCAGAATTGGGAAGGACATCCCAGGCCACTTGTTCCAACCTGTACCTGAACAAGGATCCCTTCTAGACCCTACCTGACCGGTTTTCTTCACAACAATAATTTCTGTCCTGGTTACTGAGCCTTCATCCTGAGCTGGACTTGCCCTTATTCTCCATCTGTCAAATAGGAGTGGTCTTCCTGGCCTCTTCCTTTTCTCCAAACTGATATTCCTCAGGCTTAAATCTGTCATACTCATGCTCAAAAAACCTTAGTGGCTCCCAATTGCCTCTAAGATAAAATCTGAAGCCTCCCTTAATCACAACCAGCCATTTCATTTGTGCCTTTGCACAGGCTGGAATACATCACTCCTTATCCTCCTCACCTCTTAAAATCCATAGCTTCCTTCAAAACCCAGCTCAGTTGTCACTCTCCCCACTAGGCCTTTCCTGAATCCCCCACCAGCTGCTAATGTCTTCTCTCCATCCCCTCTACAAATTACTACACACCGGTTTTTTTTTAGATACTTGGTTTTGACTTATATTTATGCATGTGTTCTTTCTTCCCAAAAGAATGAAAAGTCCTTGAAAGCAAGGCCTGTTTTGATTTGTCTTTGTATCACAGTGTCTAGCACTTAGTAAGTGCTTTAAAATGTTGAGTGAATGAATCCAGTCTTTCTTTGAAGGCCTCAAGCGATGGGAACTCATGGCTTCTGGGGGCAGGAGGGGGATGTGGGGGGAGAAGAAGCTAACTTTTAGCTGACTCTAGCTGTCTGGAAGTTTTCCCTCGTACTAGGCCCAAATCTGCCTCCTCAGCTTCTATCCGCTGATCCAAGTGTTGACTCCCGGCACCAAGCAGAACAAAACTAATCCCTCTTCTGTGAGATAGCCCTTCCAATGTTTAGAATCATAGATTCAGAGCTGGAAAGATTATTAAAAGTCATCCTCACCAACTCACCCATTTTACAGATGGGGAAACCAAGGCCTTGAAAGGTTAAGTGATCTTTCCTAGGTGCCAGAATTAGAAATCAGGTCCTCAGATTCCATATCCTGTACTTTTTCTACTTCACCAGGAAGCCCTGGCTTCCTTAGCCTGGCTAATCCACCCCCTCTGAACTCTAGGCAAGAAATTCCCTAGTTGTTTCAATGCATCCTCCTATGACATGGACTCATGGCCCTCTGTTATCCTGTTGCCTTCCTCCGGATGCCTACCTGGTGCTTCCTGAAATTTGGTGCACAGAGCTGAATGCAATACTCCAATTGTGGTTTGGCTAGGATGCAGTGATAACAGTTAATGTTTACATAACATTCATTATATACCAGGCACTTTAAAATTATCTCCTTTGATCCTTACAGCAACTCTGGGAAGAAGGTGCTATTATTATCCTGATTTTACAGATGAAGAAACTGAGGCCAATAAAATGACTTTCCCAGGGTCATACAGCTAGTAAGGACCAGAGGCATTTGAACTCAGGTCTCTTGACTCCAGGCCCAGCACTCTACCCACTGCACCCACTGTACCACCGTCCCTCCTAGCTGCCTACAGCAGGACCATCAATCACCTCCCAAGATCAAGCTCACTTTTTAAAATTCAATTCAGTATTTTTTTAAAGTGCCTACTATGTGCAAAGCATTGTGCTGGGCTCAAGACAAAAACAAACAAACAAACAAAAACAGTCTCGGCTATCAAGGAGTTCACTTTCTTTTTTTTTTTTTTTCATTTCAATTTATTATTTATTTTCAACATTCTTTTCTTTTTAAATTTTGAGTTCCAAATTCTCTCCTTCTCTCCCACACCCTCCCACACCCACTGAGAAGGCAAACAATATGATATCAATTATACATGTGAAATTATGCAAAACATATGTCCATATTAGCTATATTTTTTTAAAAAGCCAAAAAAAATAAAGCAAGGAATTATACTTCGATTTGTACTTAGAGTTCATCAGTTCTCTCTCCAGAGGAGGATAGCATTTTTTCATCAAGAGTTCTTTGGAATTGTCTTGGATCATGGTATTGATTAGAGTAGCCAGCTTAATCATCGGTACCACATTACTGTTACTGTGCGCAATGATCTCCCGGTTCTTCTCACTTCGCTTTGTATCAGTTCATACAGGTGTTGTCATGTCTGAAACCGCTCCCCTCATAATTTCCCAAAGCTAAATAGTATTCCATCACAATCACATGCCACATCGTGTTCAGCCATTTCCCCAACTGATGAGCATCCCTCCAATTTCCAATTCTTTGCCACTACAAAAAGAGCCGCCATAAATATTTTTGTACGTGGATGTCCTTTTCCTTTTTATTTGATCTCTTCGGGGGTACAGACCTAATAGTGGTATTGCTGGCTCATAGGGTAAGCACAGTTTTACAGCCTTTGGGCATAGTTTCAAATTGTTCTCCTGAATGATCGGACCAGTTCACTATTCCACCAGAAGTTCATTAGTGTCCCTATTTTTCCCCCATCCCCTCCAACATTTGTCATTTCTTTTTTTTTAATTTTAATTTTTTTAAATTTTCATTTGTCATTTCTGATAGGTATGAAGTGGTACCTCAGAGTTATTTTAAAGTGAATTTCTCTAATCAATAGTTATTTAGAGCATTTTTTTCATACGACTATAGATAGCTTTTATTTCTTCTGAAAACTCCCTGTTCATATCCTTTGATTATTTATCAATTGGGGAATGGCTCTTATTTTTATAAATTTGACTCAGTTCTATACTAAGTATATATTTTAGAAATGAGGCTTTTATCAGAGAAACTTGTAAAAATTTTGATATTACTTCATTGTCTATGGTACTTTTTAGCAAAATGTAATTTCCCTGATTATCTCTTCTAATTAGGTCTTTTTTTGCTTTTGCTTTGTCTGACATCATGATTGCTACTTCTGCCATTTTTACTTTAGGTGAAGCATGACAGATTTCACTCCAGCCATTTATTTTAACTATGTGTGTGTCTTTCTGTTTTAAGTATAAAAAATATATTGTTAGATTTTAGTTTCTAATCCATTCTGTTGTCTGCTTCCATTTTATGAGTGAACTCATCCCATTTACGTTCACAGTGATGGTCACTAACTGTGTATTTCCCTCCACCACATTTTCTTCTGCTTCTTCTTTTTTCTCTTTTCATCCTGTCCCTCCTCGAAAGTCTGTCTTGTTTCTAAATATTGCCATCCTTAATCTGCCCTCCCTTTTATCACCATCCTCTCTCCTTATCCCCTTCACCTATTTCCCTATTGGGTAACAATAGAGTGCCTATGTATGTGTGTATGTATATATATATGTATCTATCTGTCTATCTTATTCTTCCTTCTTTGAACCAATTCTGATTTTAGTGAGGGTCAAGCATTGCCTGTCAACCCCACTTTCCCCTCCACTGTAAAAGCTCTTCCTTGCATGCCTCTTTTATGTGAGAAAATTTTCTCTCTTCTTCCTCTCCCATCCTCCTTCTCCCATTGTATCCTCTCATCTGTTCATTTTTTTAAGAGATCATTCCAACATAATCGACTCATACCCATGCCCTCTGTTTATATAAACTCCTTTTAACTGCCCTTATATATAATGATAAAGTTCTTAGGAGTTACATGTATTATCTTCCCACATAGGAATGTAAACAGTTTAACTTTATTGAGTTCCTTACGATTACTCTTTCACATTTACCTCTTTATGCTTCCCTTGAGTCTCTTGTTTGAATGTCAAAATTTCTACGCAGCTCTGGTCTTTTCATCAGGAATGTTTGAAAGTCCTCCATTTCACTAAATATCTATTTTCCCACCTGAAGGATTATACTCAGGATTCAACTTTTGCTGGGTAGGCAATTCTTTGTTGTAATTCTAGTTCCTTTGTCTTTTGGAATATCATGTTCCAAGTCCTTTGCTTCTTTAATGTGGAAGCCGCTAAATCTTGTGTGATCCTGATTGTAGCTCCATAATATTGAATTGAAGTATTTTCTCTTTGACCTGGGAGCTCTGGAATTTGGTTATAATATTTCTAGGAGTTTTCACTTTGGGATCTCTTTCAGGAGGTGACTGGTGGATTCTTTCAATTTCTATTTTACCTTCAGTATCTAAGATAATAACAGGGCAGTTTTCCTTGATAGTTTCTTGAAATATATCTAGGCTCTTTCTTTGATCATGACTTTCAGGTAGTCCAATAATTCTTAAATTATCTCTCCTCAATCTATTTTCCAGGTCAGTTGTTTTTCCAATGGGATATTTCACATTTTCTTCTATTTTTCCATTCTGTTTACTTTGTTTCATTGTTTCCTCATGTCTCATGGAGTCAGTAATTTTTAAGGAATGATTTTTCTTCAGTGAGATTTTGTACCTCCTTTTCCATTTGGACAATTTTGCTTTTTTTTTTTTAAAGGAGTTCTTCTTTTCAGTAAATTTTTATGCCTCTTATCATTTGGCCAAATTCTGTTTTTATGGCGTTATTTTCTTCAGAATTTTTTGTGCCTCTTTTACCAAGCTGTTAATTCTCTTTTCATAATTTTCTTGTATCACTCTCATTTCTTTTCCCAATTTTTCCTCCACCACTCTTATCTCTTTCTTTAACTATTCCAGGAATTCTTGCTGGCCTTGTGTCCAATTAGCATTTTTCTTTGAGGCTTTTTTTTTGGTAGCTGTTTTCACATTGTTGTCTTCTTCCAAGTTTGTGTCTTGGTTTTCTCTGCCACAGTAGCAGCTTTTTATGGTAAAAATTCTTTTTTGTTGTTGTTTGTTCATTTTTTTTCCCTAGAATATTTCTTGACTGAACTTTATGTTAGAGTCAGGCTCTGCTCATCTTGGGGTGCGTAGGCACTATCCCAAGCTTCTGGCTTTTTTTGTGCTGCTGTTTTCAGAGTTAGTTGGGGGGGGGAATCTGTAAATTTTTGGTGTTTCCAAGGTGATGCGATCCAGGGAGAGGTGCGGTCACTGCTCTCCTGGTCTGCAATCTGGTCTTTACCCAGGAAGGGCCCCTAGTTCCTTAGCAGCCACAAGGGCTAGCACTCCTCTTTATTTTGGAACTGTGACCAAGGCCCTTGTGACTAACTACCAGCGCTCCACTGCGCTCTGGAACTGTAACCCAGAGCCATGTATGGACAATAGAGTTGCCAATCAGTGCCAGTGAAGGGTCCTCTGTAATCTCTTTCTGACCACTTGTCCTACCCCCTTACCGTCTCTGGACTGAGAACTCCCTAAGCTGCTGCTGCTGCTGCAGGCATCTGGGCATTGGACAGGTGTCATGCTGGGGTTATAGACTTCACCTGCCACCTTTTAAAGTTTTCTTAGCCCTGAAAAATGTCTCACCTGAACTTTTATTGGCTCTGCCCCTCCAAAATTTGACTTGAGGCATTATTTTTAAAAGTTGTTTGGAGGGCAATGCTGAGAGAGTTCAGCTGGGTGGTTGCCCCTAGTCTGAGCTCACTTTCTACTAAGGACAGATGTAAACAGTTAAATAAATACACAACGATTTGAGGAGGGGTCACTCTTCCTTGATTTCATCCACTTGTTCTGGGGATAATAGCATCAACCTCATGGGTTGTTATTATGTGGGTCAAATGAGATAACGTATGTACAGTGCTCTGCTGGTCCTAAAGTGGCACAGAAACGCCAGCTAGCAGGTATTGTTATTAGCTAGCCCTCCTAGCTTTTTGTCATCTGCAGATCTAATTAGCTGGGTGAGCAGGCTAGCCATCAATACCTTTATCCAAGATCTTGCAGGTGATGGCTCTGGGCCAGGCTAGCTTTTAAACTCTCCAGGGACAGTCAGTCAGTCCTCGGTAAGATCCCTGGACACTCTTCCCACCTGTGGAACGTGAAACTGAGGTACCAGGCCTGGTCAGAGACATACCCGTGTACTTGAGATTGCTCTTTAGGGAGCCCTTGGTCTGAGAGTGGAGACATTGGCCCTGCCTTTAGAGAGTCCTTAAAAGGAGTAGAAGCTGTGATGGGGTGAGAGATGTAGTGCTATCCTCTGGGAGCTCCTGTTCAAAGAAAGGGCTGCACAATTCCAATAGCAAATAATATAAACTCCTAAATACGCACTATCGAAAAGTCTCAGTACGGTTTTAAGCTATTAAAGCAGCTTTCATAATAGCTTAAAACTGCACCAAGACTTTTGGGACTCTGTATAAATACATATAAAGTATTTACTTGGGCAGTTGGGAGAGTTTAAATGCTTCAGTGCTGAGGAAATGGAATGTGTAATTCTGGGGAGCAAGGCCATGAGGAAGGCAGTATTCTGTGGTATTTAGGAAGGAGGAGTAATTTAAGGAGGAAGACTGAATAGGACTAATTCCCTCACCCCACTCCCATCCCACACAGCCTGAGCTATGTTCTGTCCCTGGAATCTGAAATCATTTTCTTCAGATTCCCCCCCCCCCCTCCAATTCTATTCATCAAGAAATGTCACCTATTCTACAGAAGGAACAATTGAGTCTCAGGCAGAATAATGAAAATGGCCGAACACCCAAGTCCTAATCCTGTGGGTATGCAAACACACACACACACACCATCTTGTTAGGCATGTTTTGCGGGGACTCTACCCTGCGGACTCTTTAGGGGAGGGAGAGGAGGGGAGCAGTGGGGGCTGGTCCTCTGGAGGCTGTCAGGGGACAGGCTATTGCAGGGATGCATGTGCACAGGGGAATCAGCAGTCGCGCCCAAGAGAGCTCATTCAGGGACATTAGGAGGCCCTGATTCCGGCACTCTGGGGAAGGGGACCAGCTGGGCTATCTTTTGCCTTTGGCCCTCTTTAAACAAGAAGGCTGTCAAGAGGTCCTCCGGTTCATAATTGAAGTGCTGCTGAGTAGGGGTGGGAGGGGACGGGGGAGAGCTGACAGATTTGTTAGAATTGGAATAGACCTCGGTGAGATTATCTATGTCAGTCTGAACACCATGCCCCTACCACTTACAGATGAGGGAAAAGGAATCTCAGAGAGGGACGGGAACTTGTCCAATGTCACACAGCTAATCCTGGGTAGATTCCAGGAACAGGGCTCTTTCTACTATGCAACATGACTCCTTCCGGAAGATATTAGCAATTCTGACTTCCCTCCTCCCCCACTCACCCCCAAACCAAACAGAACAGGATACTGGCTTTCCTTCAGTCTTCTCCCTAGGAATTCTCTCTAGAAAATGTCATTCTCGGAAGGAGTGAAATCATAGAATATCTAGAAGGGCTTTTATCAAGTGTCAGATCTGGGGTTCTTAACCTGGGAGCAGGAACTTTTTTGTTTGTTTGTTTTTCCGGGATTAAGTGACTTGCTTGGCAACTCTATGTATTTTTTCCTCTCTGAGCTGCCTTGTCTGCAAAATGGAATAGGCCTTGAACTGTCCACCTTACAGGTGAGAGACAAAAGCTTTCCACACCTTTCACGTGCTAGAGGCTGGATTTGAAATCAGATCCTCCTGATTCCAGGGCCCATGCTCAATCCACTGCACCCCCTAGCTGCCCCAGGAATTTGTTTTTTTTTTTAATATTTTTATAACTATTTCCAATGTAGTTTCCTTTGTAATCCTATGCATTTTGTTTTATAAAGCACTGTATTACATTCTGAGAAGGGGTCCATAGATTTCACCAGACTGCCAAAGAGGTCGGTGGCACAAAGGTGAACAGCCCCTGATGTAAATCAACCTCTCTCCTCTTTTCTCACGAGGAGACGGGGAAGAAGTTCCTTGAGAGCAGGGTCTGATCTAGGTTTGTTTTTGTTTCTTTTTGCATTTTGTAGCCTTACTGCTTGGCACAGTGCCTGGCACATAATAGGGTCTTAATAAATGCTGACTAATTTGGCTGATATAACATAGGTAGGGGCAGGGTTCAGATTCAAATTTAGGTCTTCTGACTCCAAATAAAGGAGGCCCTCGAGGCCTTAATCCTACCTCCTTGCCCCCACCAATTTCCTCCACCCTGAGAAAGAGCCCTCACCCCCTTCCCCTCTTCCCTACCTTCTCTCCTTGTACCAACTTGAATCTGTTTTATAGACAGACAAATTAGGGCAGAGGGGGAAGCCCAGATCAACCTAGAAAGGAGGCTGTTCCTAGAGAGTTTCCAGTCCTGCTGGACATCGTCTTGGGGGGGAAGAGACTGAGAGTCCCAGATCCTGCCCTTCTAGTAGCTTTTATCTACCTCTCCCCAAGTCCTGGGTCTTTGAGTCCCTTTCATTCCCAAGATTTGGCAACAGGCACTGAGGAGCATAGGTTCTTCACTTTTCAGAGATGGGTAAACTAAGGCAAGAAGTCAGAGATGAGATTGAGATCCTAGGGCCCTGCTTCTGGGCCCCCCAGACACCCGGCTGACTCCACATGGCTGATGGGAAAGGTGGAACTGCGGGAGATTCCTAGACTGAATAATTAATTTGTGTGACCCAAGGTAGGTAAGGGGCTGTGTGTGTGTGTGTGTGTGTGTGTATACGTGTGTGTTTGTGCACATGGGAGACAATGTAATGTACAAGGAAGAATGGTAGGTGTGGAGCCAAAAGAGAAGCAGATTTGAATCTTGACTGATTGATAGTCACTAGTTAAATGATCTTGGAAGCTCATTTAATATCCTGGAGCCTCAGTTTCCCCATTCATAAAATGTAGACAATGTCTATGGTATCTACCTCACATTATAGTTAGGAAAATGTTTTGCAAATCTTAAAGCACACTAAAAATGCTAGCTCCTAATATTAGGTATGTGAGCTCATGTGTACATATGAATATGCATGTGTATAGCATGTTGGTCTATCTATGTGCCAGTGTGCCTATCTCCGTACATGTGATTATGTGTTCATACACATGTGTATGTGGGTGAGGCATGTGCCTGAGAAGAAGCAAATTCTCCTTCAGGGAACCCATGTGACATGACGGCACGCAGTGTCAGCTTCCCAGCACCCTCAGGGCTGCTGGCTTTGGTGGTGGTAGAGGACACGTGAGGCATGAGGAGGGGGGGAGGAAATGATATGAGCTGACTCTCCCCCCCACCCCAACCAGGAAGGCGGCCAAATGAGGGGGGCGTTCAGCTGCGGAAACTGAAAAATCTGTATCCCCTGGGCCAAGCCTGCCAACTGCTCTTGCTGATACAGATGCAAAGATAGAAAAAAAAACAGAGATAGAAAGAGACAAGGAGATATGGAGAGAGAACAGAGGCAGAGACACACAGAGATTGGAGGAGATTGGAGAACAGAATCAGACAGAGAGAACCACAATCTGGACAGCAGAAGACAGTCCAGGATTAGAATACAGGTCTCTAGATTCCAGCCCAGGGTACTTTGCCCCAATTCCCTCTCCTTCCTCCCTCTTCCTCTCCCCCTTCCCCCTCCCTCCTTCACCCCCCTCCCCCTTCCCTCCTCCCACCTCCCTCCCCTCCTCCCACCTCCCTCCTTCCCCCCCTCCTCCCCCCTTCCTCCTCTCACCTTCTACCACCACTTACTCAGCTTCAGACCTAACGGTGCTCTGTTGCCCCACCCCATCTCAAGCAGGTTGATAAGAGGTGATCCCAGGGTTTCTGAGGCTTCCCCTGCATTTTCCCCACCATGGGGGTCAGAGGGGTGTGTACCTTCTGTTACTCCATCAATCTTTCTTTTTTTCTTTTTGTCTCATTTTTGCTTTTCCCTATCTGTTTTTCACTATTACTGTCAGGCCCCTCTTGACCTCGCTGGGCCAGGATTTTGCTTCTATAGACCTGTCTCTAAGGTCTTCAGGTGAGGATGACTGAGGGGGGACTTGCAGGTGCCCTCTGTCTTGTCCTCCCCATCTGGGTTGTCTCTAGCTACATACATACACATACACATCCTGGGTACCTGATACCAGCCATTCTTCACTGCTAAGATACACTTATTCTCTGCCCCTGTATGGTCCATTCTTCATAAGCATGTGATCCCTCCTCCAGGCCAATGGGCCCATCTTCCACATGGTGGGCCGGGGTGGGGTGCAATCTTTGTACCTGGGACCCATTCTCTCCACTCTGACTACATTTTCCACATATGTGAACCTTTGAAGAATTGTTTGAGGATGCTCCCTCCTTCTAGGGGGAGGACAAATACCAGTCTGGCAGTTTATAGAGATGGAGGACACTACAGGCAGAGCTAAAAGACCAGAGATTGAATCCTGACTCTGCACTTAGTAAAGGGGTGTCAAACGCAAATAAAGATGGGACCACTAAATGATACACAAAGATCTCCATGGGCTGCATTTTGACTTAGAAAACCAGTGTGTACATACACACATACACACACAGCACATTAAAACCAAATGGGAACTACTTTTCATTCTGGTTTGGGGTATACTCTGGAATGCTGTGGCCTGGACCAGAAGTATGTTTGTCAAATCTGACTTAATAGAATGGAACAAATCCTAAAACCTTTATGAGAGGGGCTTGGGAATAGATGACCCTGAAGTTCCCCTCCATGTTCCATCAGGGGACACATCCACAGGGCTCTCACTGTCCCTTTTGGGGGGCAGTAGCCCCAATCTCTCTCCCCTCTCACTTTCACTGCTGTCCCAAGCCTGCTCCTAGAGCAGTGCCCATCCTTTCTTCCTGGCCCGAGTCAGACTTGGGTTCTGACTCCTTTGAGGAATTTGAGGAGGGGAGAAATGGTACAATTCTCTGATTTCCTCCCCTAATGGGTGTAAGAATTAGGGCTGGAAGGAAGCTGAGAAGAAAGTCCTAGTCTGAATCGTTTCAGTTTTACAAATGAAGAAACCAAGGCACCAGTGAGTCACAAGGTCACATAGAGAGCAAGTGGGGACAGGATTTGAACCCATGTGTTTTAAGTCCGGATCCAGGGCTCTATGCTCTAAGGCAGTTCTATCGGGCTGCCTTCAGTATTGTACGCCGCTCTGGTTCTCCATCTCAGTGAAAAAAGCCCCTGGACACAGTTCCCAGCACCGACAGCAGGCTATGGAGAGGAGCCCAGTCGCAGATCCCTCCCCCTCCCCCACTGTCTATCTGGGACCGGTGGAGGACAAGAGAAGGACTTGGACCTTCCTATGCCCTGCCTCCAGGCTTGTGCAGGGGAAGAGGGGCGGAGTCCGAGGAGGCCAGCCCCTGCCGCTGCCCCTCCTCCTGGGCTCCGCCCCCTCCTGCCCTCCCAGGCTGGGCTCAGCCCTTCAGCCCCGCCTGCAGGGCCAATGTTGCCTTATTCTGCCTGAGTTGAAGGGGCCACAGGTGAGTAATTTAAGCGGGCCAGGCTGGAAGATTCTGAGACTCAAGCAGCTAGCTCCCTCCTGTTTCTGGCTGGCTGCCCCAGCCCCAGCCCCTGCCCCTATCACAGGTACAGCTCCTAGGGGCCCTTTCCTTGGGAAATAGGGGGAGAGGGAACAGAGGAAGGGGAGGGTGAGTCTTCCGGCACTCAGGGCCAGACCAAGTTTGGGGAAGACTCTTAGGGGCACTCCTGCCCAGCGGGAGCTGAGCCCCAACACTCCACTCCCATCTCTCCCCCCCCCCCACCCCCAGACCCTGCACTGTGGGGCCCTTTCCTAAGGAAGGGTCTGCCATAATCCAAGACCTGAATGTTCACGGACTGACTGGCTCGGGAGGGGAGGAAAGCTGGGTGACCCTGCCCTGGAGTTCCCTTTCTAGAGGGGCTGATTCTCTTTACTGATCCTTCCTCATCTCCCTAGCTCAGGAAGAATGCTGCCTGCCACGCCTGCTCCTTGGCCCAGCTGATAGTCGCCCCCCTGCCATGGGGTCCTTATTCTGTCTACTTCTGCTCCTCCTGGCACGGGGGCCACCTTCCCTAGGGGAGTCCTGGCAGTGTCCCCGCATCCCATATGCTGCCTCCCGGAACTTCAGCGTCCAGTACATGGTGCCTAGTTTTGAGGCTGCTGCCCCCATTCAAAGAGTGGTAGCCTATTACGAGGGTCAGGCCCTCTTGGTTGCCACTAGGAACCACCTGTACCTGCTGAATGACAGGCTGGAGTTGCTCCAGAGCCTGGTCACAGGCCCTGTCGGCCACCCCAGCTGCGAGTCCTGCGCAGAATGTGAGGGGTCAGAGCCCTCACCACCTGGCGCAGACACAGACAACGCCGTGTTGGTCCTGGATCCCGTCCTACCCTGGCTCTACAGCTGTGGTTCCTCCCAGCTGGGCCGCTGTTTTGTTCATGAGTTGGAGCTTGATGGTGGGACAGTACGCATGGGCCCTACCTCCTGCCTCTGGTCCCCCTCAGACAACAGTCCTCAAGATTGCCCCGACTGCGTAGCCAGTCCACTAGGCACCCAGGTGACTGTGGTTGGGCAAGGCCAGTCTTCTTACTTCTACGTGGCCTCCACCTTGAACCAGACGGTGGCCTCCCTCTATAGTCCTCGCTCTGTGTCCATCCGCAGACTCAAGTCAACGCTCCAAGGCTTTGCCCCTGGTTCCCCTGCTCTGTCCGTGCTGCCCGCATACCTGGCCACCTATCCCATTGAATACGTCTACACCTTCCGCGCGGGCAGCTATGTTTATTTCCTGACAGTTCAGCCAGAGTCCTTGAAAGTTCCCAGCACTTTCCATACTCGATTGGTGCGACTTAGTGCGACCGAGACAGATCTGGGGGAATACCGAGAACTAGTTCTCGATTGCCGCTTTGCTTACAAGAGGCGGCGCAGAAGAAGACAGGTGCCCAGCACCGAGGAGGAAACCTATAATGTGCTTCAAGCAGCCCACGTGGCCCGAGTGGGGACTTCGCTGGCAACGGATCTAGGGGTCTCCGAGGGCGAGAAAGTGCTGTTTGGGGCCTTTGCGGTGAGCCAGGAGGGGAGCCGAGCCCCCCGCCACAAATCTGCTGTCTGTGCCTTTCCCATAACCAAAATGAATGAGTTCATTGATGGTGGCATGGAGAGATGCTGTGAGTCTCAAGCCAACGAGAAGCGTGTGGAGCGAGGTGTGGAGTTCTTTCAGCCCCAGAGCTACTGCCCGGATCCGGTGAGAAGGGGTAGGGAGAAGAGCCAGGGCAGGAGGATGGGAAGGGAAAGTGATGGCAAAAGGGGGGAAAACCCATTGGTTTAAGGTACACAAGGGACAGAATCCTGTCAGGGTTCTTTCCACCGTGGAGAAAATTAGAGGGAGCCAGGGCAAAGTTTGAGGAGAGATTCCTTATCCTTTTACTCCTCCCCCAGGATTTGGCATCAGAGGACCTAGATTCAGACCCTTGCTCTGCCATATATTATAGCACAACCCCAAGCAAATCCCTTTGCCTCTCTGGGCCTCAGTTTCCTCATCTGAAAAGTGAGGTGGTTGGACTAGAATCAAGGGATTTTAACCTGTGGTCCCAGTTTCAGCAAATTTATGAACTTGGATGAGGGAAAATACATTTTTATTTTCACCAAGTTCAACTGAAATTTTAACATCTCCACCAATCATGAAGGAAGGTAAGAAGTCCCAGGGTATTAGGCTTCAGAGGGTTACAAAAGAGGTTTGTGGCACAAAAACAGTCATAACTCCAGGACTAGATGATCTAAAGGTCTTCCCTTCCAGGTCTAGAGCCATGGCAAAGAAGTGGGAAGATGAGGTTGCAGGATCCTGGGGGGGTGAGGTCAGGAATCCTAGCTAATCTGTTTGGGAAGAGGGAAGAATAGGCTCCCGCTCTACAAGACTTCCTCCAGACTTGGCTCCAGCCCCAGCCCCACCCTCTGCCTTGGCCCCATACCCTTGATTTATTAGGTAGTTTCCAAGGTTACACCAAAGGGTGATTACACCATAGCATGAGCTCTGACTCCTCCTCCCCACCCCACAAGCTACCAGGAGGGCAGGCAAATAATCCGTTTCCGGGGATCCTTTCCCCACCCACCTCCAGGACTCTTGCTATCTTCTATCTACTCAAGAGTATGACAATTTATTTTCTTTCCTGTTTGGGGAGCCTGGGCTAAGTCCTCTCTAGGAGACACACCTCCTAAGCTAGCCTTTAGAATCGTTGATTTTATTGCTGAAAGGGATCTTAGAGATCATTTAGTCCAGGGGTTCTTAACTTGGGGCCCATGACCCCCACAAGGGAATCTGTGGAGAGATTTCAGGGGGTCTATGATCTTGGATGGAAAAAAAATTCCTTTTTTTGTGATAACCTTTAACTGAAATTTACCATTTCCTTCAATTGTGAATTAAAATAACACCATTATGCAGAGAAGGGGTCAGTAGGCTTCAGCAGACTGCCAAAGGGCCCAAGACACAAAGAGGGTAAAGAATGTCTACGCTGGTCTAATCCCTTCTATTTACAGAGAAGGGTTAAAGGATGAGACCCAATGAGGTAAAAATGATTCGTTCAAGGTCACACAGACTTGGGATTGGAGCCTAGACCTTCTGCCTCCCCATCTGGCAGCATTCCAGTACCACATGCTGCTGCTCAGAGCTCCATCCCCTGCTACATCAGTGCCCTTTCCCCTGGAGCAGGGAGATGGTCTCTGGGCTTTGTGTGAGTTGGGAGCTTTGGTGCAGTAAGTAGCCCCCAGGATGGGGCCAGGGGTCTTGGCATCGAGAATAGAAAGCCCCTGCCCCAAACAAGCCCTAAGCAAGGCTTGGTGCTGCCATGGGCTAGGAGCCTAGTCTAGGCCCTTCCTAGGAAGGTGGCTGAGGGTCCAGGGCTTAGGTCCATGTCTCCCCTCCCCAAAGGGTGGGCTCAAAGGATTAGGGGTTGAGAGGGTTTGGGGATGGGGGCTCAAGGGTCCTTTCTAGGTTTGACTTGGAAGGTTTCAGAGTCTTCTCTGCATGTGCTGAGGCCAGGACTCGGGAGTTTGTAAACATCTTGGGGTTGGGATCGAAGGCTGCAAGATCAGTTGAGACATGGCCAGGCAGGTGGGGTGGGTGGAGTGTGTGCTTGTGTGTGAAGCAGTACCAGTACCTCCCTTCTTGGCATATGCTGCCAAACTCCATGCCACTGTAGCATTAGTTGGGCCCTGGCTTCTTTTGCCATTTCCTATAGGACCCCAGATTCCTCATCATTACTCCTCCTCCTCGCGGTAGGGTATTGGATTAGGTCTGAGGGGCCTTGTAAGTCTAAATCTATGATCCTGAAAAGTCACTCAGATGGTAATGAGGCAGAGTTGAATTCAGGTCTTCTAACTTCAAATCTGCCTTTCTCTTTCATGAGGGGCTAAACTGCTAAACATCTAGGTTCCTGACAGGGCCCAACCCTCAAGTTCAAACACTATGCACTGATCTCCCCCTTGAAACCCCACCCCACCCCCATTCTATACCTCTAGTCTGAGAGGAGCTGGCCTAAGACTTGATAAATCAAATCTTAGCTCTCCTAGATTCTCTCTGGTCTGATAGTTGGGGGCTGCCCCTTGTGGCCAGGTTAAGTGATTTCACCTGCTCAGGGGCCAGAAGAAGCCATCAGTCTCTGAGTTTAGATGTTAGCTTCTAGGGTGCACTAGATTGGAGGTTTTTAGCATCGCAGCTCCCTTTGGCAGTCTGCTGAAGCCTAGGGAGTTCTCAGAATCAGGTTTCTTAATCATTGGAGGAAATGCTACATTTCAGTTAGAAGTTAGTGAAAAGAAAGATATTTTTTCTCTTTTTTTTTTGCATCGAAGTTCACAGATCCCCTGAAATCTCTCTATGGTCTGTCTCCTGGTTAAGAACCTCTGGGCTAGACTCTAGGGAATTGAAAATCACCAACCATCACCACAAAGCTGCCCTGGGGTTGTGGCTCCAGCTCTCCCAGTGACTGCCTGTGGAACTAGCGCCTGAAGTTCTCTGGGTTCCATCATCCACATGCCCTTCCCATCAGGTCTTTGTACTTTCCAAAGCACTTTCACGGCATTGACTCATTGGATTCTCACCGACAGCCCTGGAAGGGAGGCAGTGCAGAGATGAATATCCCCATTTTCTCAGATGTAAAAACAAAAGACAGCAATTAAAATTTTATTTTAATGACAGAGGATAATAAACACAAGAGGACTTTGATAGGCCCTATTTGAAATAAGCTATGAATCTTCAAACGGGTTGAGGGGGTGCTTTTTCGTTTGGTTCATAAAAGAAAGCTCTGCCACAGAATTTAAAAAAAACCTAACATTTTACAAAAGGAGAAAAAGGAGACTGAAAGAGGGAAGTTATTTTGTCAAAGTCAAATAGGTTTTAAGTGATAGAACCAAGACTTTAGGCCGGGTCTTCTTTCTGACTTTCCAGAGTTCCTTCCCTTGAATCATGTCGCCTCTGTATGTTTAGTCTAATCTCTACTTGGCATATGAAGTGACTGAGGCTCAGAGAAGTTAAGTAATTTAACCAAGAAGTTACTAGTTGAGTCAGAATTAAGACTCAGGCCCTCCAATCCTTATTTCTTTCAAAATTCTTTCCATTGAACTTCTTGAAATTCCAATGCTGAGTTTACCAGTGGGGAAACCCACTGGTAAGATGAACTGAAATAGGAATGTAACCTGTCTCTTTGAGGGGGAGGGTCAAGGTCAACCCAGACCTTCCTTTTCTTCCACCCCGTCAATTCAGTAGCTGGAGAGTGAGTCACTTAGCCCATCCCTGCTCCCAAATAGCACTGGCAGTCCGTGATGCTTAAAGGGAATGTCTTCTCTTTTTACTAATGATACAGCTCATTCCTAGTGAAGAAACAGACCCCCAGGCAGTAAGGGACTGGGCATATCTGGCTCCATTGTGGGAGAGGCTCCTTCCATGGCCCCACAGGACCTCTTACAGACCAGAGTGTTCCACAGTCTCCATTTCTGGATTTAACCACTGCTTTTCCCAGTGCTCTCTTGGCTTTGGGGCAGATACTCCTATTCTTGGGATCATGGATTTAGATCAAGCATGGAAGGACCTTGGAAGGCATCTAGTCTAGGCCTCCCATTTTACAGTTGGAAGAACAGAGGCTTTCCTGACTGGCCCAGGGTCACACAGTAAATGGAATAACCATCTAAATTGCTTAGTGGTTAGACCGGGTTGACTTTATGGCCAGGACACAGACAGACCCCCACTTATCTCCTAGGCAAAATAGATTAGGAGCTGGGACAGAGAATCTGATCTTCGTAGCCCTTGTCTGGAGCAGACCCATCAGAGACCACAGACCTAGGACTGATCATCAGATCATCAATCCAGAGCAGGAAGAGACCTAAGAGACTATCTAGTCTAGCCCACTTCTTTTACAGATGGGGATACTGAGGCCCAAGGAAGTCTGACTTCAAAGCCTGTGTGCTTTCTACTATACCACACTGCCCTCCCCCCCACACACACACAAAGGGCTGTGACCATTATGGGAAACAGGGTCCCCTTTTTACAAAAGTTCTATTCAATAGTAATCCTGAATGGGCCCAGCCAGTGCTTAAGGTGGGGCCCACACATATGTTTTCATCCTGGCTGAACTAGTATGTACTGGTACAGTGGGGGAGGAGGGGAGGATAGGGGTGTGGCAGGCAGACACTTATGTCTGCTGGTAGCCTCCACCCCAGCTGCCTCCTCAGCTGCACAGGCCTGTCTACTCCATTCCCTCCCATCCCAGCCTCTCCCCAAGATTTCTTTGGGGCTTAGAGAGGGCATGAAGGGAAGGAGGAGGGAGGAAAACCAGCCCAGGGAGTCTGGGGAACCTGGGACCAGGCTTAGTCTTCCCAGACAAAGAATCTGATCTCCCTCCTGTTTGTAGGTCTGAGGACAGTGGTGCCAGGCTCCAGGAGCCTTGCTCACCTGCTTGCTCCACTTCCTGGCTTGGTGGGGGTGACTGGAAGTGTGTATTCAGGCTTGTGTCAATCCTATACTTACTTAGGCCTGGATTTGGAGTCCGAGGCCTTGGTTGGTTCAGGACCTGCCTCTCATAGTTCCTGTTTGTGTACCTTGGGCAAGTCATTTAAACAGGACTTATTTCTTCGTCTATAAAAGGAAAGGAAGGGGTTGGACGAAATAATCTCTTGGTTCTCTTCCAAAGGCAGAAAGAAGCCTGGCCTGCTTATCAGGAGACTTGTGTTCTGATCTGGGCTCTGCCTCTAATTCCCTGAGCTTGTCTACTCTGGGTTTCAGTTTCCTCTTCCATAAAATGGGGGTGCCTCCTTCATCATTTGTGAGAATCCCATGTGATAACAGCTGTGGAAGTGTTTTGCTGTGTTGCTTTGTGTGTGTTTGGGAGGGCTAATAGTCATAGTCTACTGGGACACCTGAGGTGTAGGGTGGGGCTGGAAGGACTAAAGATCATTCTCTGGACTTGGGAGAAAGGAGCCCTTGGGGTGAGGCAGGGCTTGAGCTGGCACGTCTGGAAAGTGAGGCCAGTCATGGCCAGAGCCTTACCTGTCTCTGAGTCATGCTGAGAACATTTTGCAGGGATTTCCTTCCAGGAATGGTAGCCCACTCCGCTCCCCTTTTTACTCCCCCCCCCCCTGCCCAGGAGGGTCTCAGGGCCCACCAGGGCAAGAACTGGTTGGATATATTCTGGGGCAAGAGCAGCAGATTTGGAAACAGAGGATCTGGGTCCAAATCCTTACTCTTCTCCTTAACTAGCCGAATGACTGTGGGCCAGTCACTTCCCTTTCTGCTCCTCACTTTCTTCATTTGTAAAAAGGAAGAGGTTGTACTCGATCATATCTCATCTCTTTTCACTCTAAATCCCGTAATCCTCTGTATTCCTAATGTGCCCATTTGGACAGTTGGCCCCTTCTCCTTGAGGGTGGGTCAGTGGGTGGATCTATCCCTGAGGAGCCCAAGTCTAAGGACATTGTATAAGAGAATCTGTGGAGGAGAGGAAGGGGTTAGGCAGTCTGAACTTGGAGACTCATTTCACAAGCATAGGCGTGATCCAGCTGTACCCACATGGAGTATACTTCAATCTTCTCCATTCCCTGACGCAGCTGCTTGGTCAGACCTCAGATTGAGCAAAGTCTGTGGCAATATTGGAAACAGGAAATGTGTGTGTATGTGTGTGTGTATGTGTGTGTGTGTGTGTGTGTATGTGTATGTGTAGTGGGGCGCAGCATGGATCTTGGCAGGAAGAGGAGGAGGGGGAAGATGAGGCTTCTGCAGTGAGCATTTCCTTCAGGGCCCAACCAGCTTTGTTGGGCTAATGGGTCTTTGGTGAGGGGGCGGGGAGGGTGAAATAAGAGTTGGAAGGTAAGAGAATATTGGGGGACAACCCAGAATAAGCTTTGGTCTCAGGAAAAACCTGGGTCTAAATGGGGGTTCTAATACTGACTAGTTGTATAAGTTCAGATAACTTAAACTCTCTGGGACTCAATTTCATCATCTCTGAAATTGAGATGGTATTTGTACTGCCAGCCAAACATGGAGGTAGATGAAGTAGGATAAGCAGGATAAGACAGAGAGTGTCTTCAGTTTGCTTGGGGTACACAAAGGTGACTTAAGTGAAATAAGGTTTGATAGAATGTGGAGAGCCTTGAATACCAGGATCAGAAGTTTATGCTTTATTTGGTAGACAATGGGGAACCACTGAAGCCACTTGGAAGTCTCAAAGAGCTATAGATGTGTGAGTTTTCATTTTTATTCTTCTTAATTCTGCTGACCCTATCTGTTGGCATCCCTCAATCCTCTCTGCAGCCTAAAACCACACCTCTGGGCTCCAATGTCAGCTGCTGGAACTACCCCACAATGATCTCCACCAACCACCCCCGAGTGGACCTCCTCAATGGGCACCTGGACGGTGTTCTCCTTACGGCCATCCATGTTATCCACCAGGGCAATGCTACCGTGGCACACATGGGCACTGCTGATGGGCGCATCCTTCAGGTGAGGATGAGGGCACAACCGCATGGAGTCAAGGCCATGGGTCTCTCTTCTGGCAAATAGCTCTAGACTTGGAGGCAAGAGAGCTGGGTAGAAATCAGTTTTACCAACTTACTGTGTGTGTGTGTGTGTGTGTGTGTGTGTGTGAGAGAGAGAGAGAGGGTGAGAGAGAGACAGAGAGTCACTGAGAGGAAAAGAGAGAGAGAGAGAGAGAGAGAGAGAGAGAGAGAGAGAGAGAGAGAGAGAGAGAGACCTTGAGCCGAGCAAGTCACTGAACCTGTCTAGGCCTCAAGTTTCTCATCTGTAAAATGGAGATAATAAATAGTGACTACTTCACAGGGTTGTTGTAAGGCTCAAATAAGATTTTATGTGCCAAGCATCTGGCAACCTTTTCAGGGCTATGTAGATGTTAGGCGTGATAATCATAAAATACTTTGTGAGTCATTAGGTGCTCTAGCAGTGTCCAATATTTGTGTTAATTTTTGGCCCCAGGTGAAGTTGTTCAGGTCACTCAACTACCTGCTCTACGTGTCCAACTTTTCCCTGGGCTCCTCCCAGCCTGTGCATCGAGACATCAGCCGCCTTGGGGACCACCTGTTCTTCAGCTCTGGGAATAAAGTAAAGTCTAGATCTCCCTGGGAAGCACACGTGCCTCATTCCATGAAGGAGGGCATCATCAAAGGGAATGGGGAGTGCCCCTCTGGTCCCAGCCATTCCTTCCTTAAGGAAGAAGGTCTAATCTCAATTCAGGAAGCATTTATTAAGCACCTTTCAAATACAGGAAGGGCCCTGTGCAGAAATGTAAAGGTAGACAAGATGCAGGTCCTGCCTTCAAGGAACTTGTAATCTAAGCAGTTTGCAATCTAACTTGTAAAGGGGAATAAGAAAGTCAGAGCTAATTGGCCCAGGAAAAGTACTCGGAAAAATTAGAGGAGGGAGTGAGCCCTGCCAACTTGAGGGGGACAGAGGACAGGGCAGGGAGCCAGGATGGCTTTGTGGAGGTAGGCAGCAACTGAGATGGGCCTAGAAGGAAAGGAAGAACTTTAGGAAGTGGAGATAGAAGGGTGGTATGGGATGTGGATTAAGAGAGGAGTCTATTACAGGAATTCAGTTTGCTTGGGGTGTATGAAGGTGAGTTAAATGAAATAAGGAGGGTCTTGAGTGCCAGGATCAGAAGCTTGTACTTTATTTGGTAGACAGTAGGGAGCCACTGAAGGTTTTTGAGGGAAGATGTAACATGATGAGAGATATGCCTTAGGAAGATTACTTGGGCACCCTGTGGGGGAAGAATCAGGGAAAAAGAAAGACTGGGGGCAGGGAGACAGGTAAGACCTGGTCCATGCTTTGAATGGAACTCAGTTTAGTAGAGGAATAAGACAGATTATAATAGATAACAATAATATACAATAGTACATAGTAAGGACATAGGAGAAGTGTAAGGTGGGCATGCTATGAGAAGTGATAAACCAGAGCTCCTCCAGGTTCCCTTGCTAGAGTCCCCACCTTGACCCAAGCTAAGGCTGCCTGCAAAGGGTGAGGGACAGGTGCGTGCTCGCTCTGTCTCTCTCTCTGTCTCTCTCTCTGTCTCTCTTTCTCTCTCTCTTTCTCTCTCTCTCTTTCTCTCTCTCTGTCTCTCTCTCTTTCTCTCTCTCTCTCTCTCTCTGCCTCTCCCTGTCTCTCTATGCTTCTCCTTCTCTCTCTCTGTCTATCTCTCCATCTCTCTGTCTCTTTCTCTGCCTCTCCCTCCATCTTTCTCCCTCTTCACCCCCTTCTCTCTCTCTGTCTCTTTCTCTGCCTCTCCTCCCCTCTCTGTCTCTCTCTGCCTCTCCCTCTCTCTCTGTCTGTCTGTCTCCATCTCTGTCTCCCTCTCTCTTTCCCTCTCCCGCCATCTTCCTCCTTCATCTCCCTTCTCTCAATCTCTCTCTCTCTCTCTCTCCTCTTTCTTTCTTTCTCTTCCTCTCTCTCTGTCTCTCCCTCTCTCCGTTTGTCTTTGTCTTTCTGTCTCTCTCTTCCTTGACTATGACCGATACCCCCACCTTTGCCCACAGGTCTTCAAGGTGCCAATCCGGGGCCCTGGCTGCCGCCACTTCCTGACCTGTAAGAAATGCCTGACAGCTGAGCACTTCATGGGCTGTGGTTGGTGTGGGAATGTCTGTGCCCGGCAGGAGGAGTGTCCAGGTACTTGGCAGCAGGCATCTTGCCCACCCCATATGACAGAGGTATGTTCTTCTCCTGCCTCTGCCCCTACACCCCTACTCCCAGAGCAGCTGTTCTTTCTCCTGGACCAACTCAGGAAGAAATATTAAAATCAAGTCACTCAGCCCTGACCATAATCTGTCCCCAGTTCTCCAGTATACCCAGGGAGCTCACAGTTTCAGTGCCCGGATAGAGGAACAGTCCCAGGCCATGCCCACAGGGATCTCACAGTTTGGCTGAGGACCTACTATGCACAGGAAACCAAAGGATAACTGCACAGGGGAGGCTTTAATGTGGGAGTCCTAACCCTTTTGTGTGTCGTGGACTCTATGGGCAGTATCTGGTGAAGCCTATGGATTCCTCAGAATCATGTTTTTAAAAGGTGTAAAATAAAATACACAAGCTTACCAAAAAACCCCATTATGTTGAAATATTTATGAAAAATTAATAAAAATAAGTTCACAGATCCCAGGTTAAAAACTGCTGCTCTGCGGGCTGTATGAGATAGAGGAGGAAGAGAAAACTGTAGGCTGGGGCAGCCAGAAAGGGATAAAATGAGACCTGATTGGTTTTTCTTACAGGCCTTCAGCCCTTAGGATGAATGCTTTCCCCCCACTTCATTGGGATCTAGAAACCTAGGGGAGAAGGGGGAGCTTATTCTTCCCAACACACGTACATATATACATGTGCTGGGTCTGTGTCTGTTACAGTTCCACCCCAAATCCGGACCCACGAGGGGCAGCACGAAGCTGACATTATGCGGCTCTAACTTCTACAGCCATTTCGAGGGTCTGAACTCAGAGGGTCCTCAGAAAGTCACTGTGGGCCAGAGCCCCTGCAAGGTGCTGCCCACAACTACCTCCTACCTGAGGTATGTGCACGTGCCCCTTCTGTCCTGGCCTGCTAGGGACCTGTTCTCCTTTGTCTCTACTCATCCCTTCTACCCCTTCCTACCCGGCATATCACCCAGGTGGGAGCCAGGGAACTCAGGTTCTTGTTCCAGTACAGCCTCTTGTTTGACTTGGATATATCTCATAGCTTCTCTAGGCCTTAGTTTTCCCCATTTGTAAAATGGGAATAGTAATCCCTGTCCTCCTTCCCTCTCAGTTGTTTATGAGGACCCGAGGAGGGATGGGAGGGTACTCTGTAAGCTGCACCAGTTCGAGGGCATGATATGTGATAACAATTCAGAGTTCAGCAAGCATTTACTGATCACCTGCTACGTTCCAGGCCATGTGCCTTGACGTAAATAAGGCTGAATTGGTAGTTTTTTCTTTCCACTTAAACCTACACCTCATCTCAGCTTTCCTGTTTCTGTTCCTGGCACCACCATCCATCCAATCGTCCAAGGCTTTGAAGCTCAGAGCCATCTTGGACTCCTCTCTTCCCCACCCTATCCACATCCAATCAGCCCGAGAGTCCCGTTTCTCAGCTCCATAACATCTCTCCCATTCATCCTCCTTTCACCAGCTCCGCCTTGGCTCAGGCTTTCCTTATCTGCCCCATGGACTACTGTAACAAGCCCCTAAGGGGTCTCCCTGCCCATATTCTCTCCCCTCTCTGATCCGTCCTTCGAAACTGCCAGCATCATCATCTTCCTATGCCCAAGTCTGAGCGTGTCGCTGCTACTTCAGTAGGCTTTCTTTCAATAACTCCCTATTGTCTGCAGGACATAAAACAGACCCCTTACCTTGGCATCGATGGGCTTCAGCCTACCTTTTTCAACCTTATTTCACTCTATGGTATGGACAAATTGGACTACTGGCTATTCCCCAGTCTTGGGGTATCCTCTTCCCCACCTCTATGCATTTGCAAAGGCCCAGAACACTCTCTTCATTTCAGTCTGTTGAGACTCTTCTCTTTCTCAAAGGTCTAGCTCAAGTCACTCCCTGCATGTATCCTTCCCTGATTCACCCCCTCCTCCAGCTAGAAGCGATCAATCCCTCCATAATCTGTTACCCTTCTCTATAATACATCACCTGCGCACTTATGTTTTAAATCATATAGCAGTTGTCCGCATATTTGTCTTATTCTCCAACTAGATTGTAGTCTCCCTGGGGGCAGGTACTCTTCTATTTTTGTATTTCTAACACAAGGCCTTACACTTGGTAGGCATCTAATAAAAATTTGCCTTCCAGGAGTCATGGTCAAGTAGACACGTAAAGGTACTATACAAAGCACTATGATTAGGTCTGTAAGAGAGATGGGAGTACAGTGTTAGAGCTAGCAAAGGCAGAAGGGACAGGGGTAGAGAAGGGAAATCCCCCCTGAGAGAGGTGGCATTTGAGCCAGGTCTTGAGGATGGATATTATCTCCAAAAGCAGAGATAATTCTAGGGAAAAGGGGAACCAAACATTTATTTTTGTTGTTCAGTCATGTTCAACCCTTCGTGATACCATTTTGGTTTTCTTGGCAAAGATACCGGAGTGGCTTGCTATTTCTTTCTTCAGCTCATTTTACAGATGAGGAAACTGAGGCAAACAGGGTTAAGTGATTTGCCCAGGGTCACACAGCTAATTTCTGAGGCCAGATTTGAACTCAGGAAGATGGCCTGACTTCTGGTCAAATACTCTATCCACTTTATCACCTAGCTGCCCAAGGACTTATCAAGCGCCTACATGTGTCGGGCACTGTGCTAGGTGTTTTATGCTTATTATCTCAATAGGGTAGAGGGTCGGAGATTCCAGGCACGGGCAAAAGTTGAAGTATAATCTCATCTTCTGCAAGAAGCATTTCCTGATCCTCTTTAACATTAGCTGCCTCCCTCTGTTGATCATCTGCAATTTATCCTGCATATGTCTTGTTTGTACATAGTTATTTATATGCTTTATCCCCCATTAGACTGTGAGTTCCTCAAAAGCAGGAACTATTTTTTTGCCTTTCTTTGTATTCTTAATTTTTCTTAGTTTTCTATTCTTAATTTTATTCTTAGTTTTTCTGCAACATGCCCAGAACATAGTAGGTGCCTAATAAATGCTTGTTGACTTGTTGGCTACAGAGTGTCATGGGCGGGTAAACTGCACGTTGAGAGAGTTTGAAATTTGGGGAGAGGGAAGGTTTCAGACATAAGACTTCACCTGTCCTGATGTTTTCCCTGGACCTCCTAAGCTCCAAGAAGGACTATGTGGAACAGCTAGAGTGTTTGCTGGAGGCTTCCAGTTCCCAGGCTCCTGGTCCTGCCAATGTCACCCTCACCATCCCCGGGATAGCTTCCAAATTTCAGTTTCTACTGAATGGGTCTTCTGTCCTGAGTGGCTTCTTCTTTGTGGTAAGTCAGTTTTGCTACTATCCTGGGTGAAAATGGGGAGGTAATGGGTGTGCTGGGAAACTGACCCTAAGTACTGGGCGTTGAGTTGCTGATGGGGTGTGTTCTCTGGGCTTTTCTCCTGTGTCCCTGAGTAGGAGCCAGTGGTGACATCCATTTTGCCCTTGTTTGGCCCTTGGGCTGGTGGCACTGAGCTCACCATCACAGGACAAAACCTGAACGTGGGGTCTAGTCGTCTGGTGTTGATTAACGGAACTGAGTGCCGCTTTGAAAAGTGAGTACTGCATTGGCACTGAAGGATGGTGGCTGGGAATGGTTGGAGGATACTTGTTACTATAATATATTCTTTTTCTCTGGAGCAAGCAGTCAATCAGTGAGCATTTATTAAGCGCCTCCAGTGTGTTTAAGTGCTGGGGATACAAAGACAAACACGAACCTTTCTTTGATCTAAGGAACTTGCATTCTATCTGAAGACTGAGCAAGATAATGTGTCCATACACATGCATTTACAAATTTACATACAAAGTCAGTGGCATTTACATTGAGCTTTGCATGGAATCTAAGACTCAGAAGGTAGGAGAGAGTATAGCCTGTGAAAAGGCAAAGAAACAGGATCAAATAGGATGTTGGAGGAAAAGCAACAAAGCCAGTTGGACTGCACCTAGAGTGTGTGAAGGGAAGTAATGTATAAGAAGACTGGAGAGATAGTTTGGAACCAGGGGGCAAAGGGCTTCAAATGCCCCACAGAGGAGTTTTCATTTGCTTCTAGAAGTACCAGGGAGCACCAGAGCTCCTTGGGTAAGGAAGTGACAGTCAGACCTATGTTTTAGCAATATCACTGTAGAAGCTGTATGGGTTGGAGAGTTAAGAGGCTGGAGGCAAGGAGACCAATTCGGAGGCAGTAAAGGTCTGAACTGGGGTTGTGGCTATGGAGAGAATGGGATAACAATAATAATAGCTTACATTTATATAGTGCTTACTATGTGCAGGGCACTATGCTAGATACTTTACAATTATGATCTCATCCGATTCTCACAACAACCCTGGGAGATAGGTTCTATTATTATCACCACTTTACAGGTGAGGAAACTGAGGCAAACAGAGGTTAAGTGATTTGCCCACACAACCAATAAGTCAAATCTGAGGTCAAATTTGAACTCAGGGCTTCCTGACCCCAAGCCTAGTGCTCTATCCTCTCCGACAGCTAGCTGGATGAAAGAGATGTTTTGGAGGACAAAACTTGATTTCATTTGTGGGATGAAGGAGAGTGAAGAGCTGAGCATGACACTGAGGCTGCTAATGTGAAGGACTAGATGGTGAGACCCTGGACAGAAATAGAGCAGTTCAGAAAAGGGCTGAATTTGCGGGGAAAGATGATGAGTTCTAGCTTAGAAATAGTGAGTTGGAAGTGTCTACAGGACATTTAGTTTAAAAAGTTGAATAGGTAGTTTAAGCACAAGGCAAGACGTCACCTATAACTTCATTGGTCCTCTTTGAAAATCCAGAACAAACAGCATTTATATAGCCTTTTAAAGTTTGTAAAACACTTTGCTGATGTTACCTCGTTTTATCCTCACAACAGCATTATGAAGCTTGTGCTATTACTATCTATGCTTTAAAGATGAGGAAAGTTAGGCTGAGAATTATTAAATGTCACTTGCCCAGGGCCACATGGCTAATGAGAGTATTCAAACTCAAGTCTTCCTAATTTCAAGTCCAGTGCTCTCTCTGATACCACCTAGTATCTATCTATCTATCTATCTCTCTATCCATCCTTTAGGATTAGATTAGTTTCCAATAAATTTTTAATCTCTGCTTCCAAAGCCCTTTATTGAATGTTATTTTTTACTGTGTTATGGTCCAAGAAGGGTGCATTTAATATTTCTGCTTTTCTGCATTTGTTTGTGAGGTTTTCATGTTCAAATACATGGCTAGTTTTTGTGATGGTGCCAAGTACAGCTGAGAAAAAGATATATTCCTTCCTACTCCCATTTAGTTTTCTCCAGAGGTCTATCACGTCTAACTTTTCTAAAATTCCATTCATCCTCTTAACTTCTTTCTGATTTATTTTGTGGTTAGATTTCTCTAGTCCTAATATATATGTATATCATAGACAGATGTAGATAAATAATCTATATCTATCTATGTGATAGATATAAATAGATAATCTATATCTATATGATAGTTATAGATAGATAATCTATATCTATCTATCTATCCATCTATCTATGACTTCAGGAAAATGTAACCACTCCATATAAGTATTTGAAGGGCTATCATATAGTAATGATAATAGCCAACATTTATACAGAGCTAACTATGTGCCGGGCACTGTGCTAAGTACTTTACAATTGTTATCTCATTTTATCTTTATAACACCCCTGGGAGGGAGGTGATATTATTATCCTCATTTTACAGAAGAGGAAGCAGAGGTGAAATGACTGGCCCAGAGTCACACAGTAAATATCTGAGGCTGGATTTGAACTCAGGCCTTCTGACTCTAGGCCTAGCACTTTACCAACTGCAACACCTAGCTGTAGGCTTAGAGTTCTGCTTGGCTTCAGGGGGCAGAATTAGGAGCAGTGGGTACAGGGAGGCAGACTTTGTTTCAGTGTAAAGAAAAGCTTCCTAACAATGAAAGCTGTCCACTCAAGGTAGCAAGTTAGTTTTTGAGCATAGGCTGGATGACTGCTTGTTGGGAATGTTGTAGAGGCTCCTGTTCAGTTATGGGTTGGACCAGATTTACTCAGGCCCTTTGCAGCTCAGGAATACTGTGGCTCTTTAACCCTGTTAGGCAAGTGGGAGAGTCAGACAAGACACAGAGGAGATGGTGATGGTGGCTGAGTAGAGACTTCAAGAGGGATCCACCCTGGAGCAGGAAAAGGTCCTCAGGGAGAATGAGGAGGGAAGGAGCTGGGTCAGGATGGGCAACCTGACTGCAACTCCTCCCCTCTGCTCCCCTCCTTCCCCAGCTCTTGAATCTTTTCCTTTTCTCTTATCTCCCCCCAGAATGGATGAACAGAGGCTTCTGTGTGTTACGCCACCAGGAGGGGCCCAGGGCAATGTTTCCATCAGCTTGTCCATTGGGGGTGCTGAGATCCCTACCCCTTGGTTCTTCCAATATCGGAATAACCCCCAGATCTTCAGCATCTCCCCCAATTGCAGCTATCCGTGAGTCCCCATTTTTCCCTTTGTCTCCTCTACCTCCCTTTTCTCCCCTCCTCCCCCAAATGAGAATCTGGGCTCCCAGTTCCCAAAGGGATACTGGGAACTGATCGATAACTCCTGAGTCTAGGCTCTTGCTTCCCTGTGGGGCATGTCTTCCCAGGGCCCCACAATCCTTTGAGTAGGCCCTTTTTCTCTCCTTGACTTGGGCATTCTTGGGTTCAGTTGGTTCCACCTATCCTTCCCAGGGGATACTGCTCTTCAGAGTATTCATATGGAAGGTGGGAGGGCAAAAAATAAAGTTTCCTTTTCTGACCTTCCTCAGTGGTTCCCATATTACTATCCGGGGCCAGCATCTGGATGCCATTTGGAGGATGACTACCACCTTCGAGGATGGGCACAGAGAAGGGGAGAACCTGGTGAGCAGGCCTCTAGTACTTTCCTCCGAGATCTTTTCCTCTCCTTCCTTTCCACTTTAGCATGTGCAAACCATGCTGGCCCTCAATCCCCATCCTAGGTACTGAGAAGAAATATTGCCAAGGCTATTCCCCAGAGGTGGTCAGGTGGAGGGTAGGTGCCCCCCTACCTCTCCAGGGGCAGAGACTTCCCTCATATATTGGGTCCAGAGCTAGCTTTTTGACCAGCCCATGAGCCTCTCTATTCTTGGCCCTCAGGAATGCAACAGTACGACTCTCTCCACTGAACGTGTGTGTCTGGCTCCTGCTTATATTAATCCGTCAGGCCTAGGGCATGTGCAGGGCAACTTGAGCATCGGTGGGGATGGCTCCATCCTCTACTTCAACCCCAACTTCCCATTCTACTCCAAGCCCCAGCCCCATCCTCGGCAGGGTCCTCTGAAGATTGAGCAGGGTGCTGTGGAAGTAAAGGTTTGTATGGGGGCTGGGGAATTGAAGCAGTTGAGGGTTGAGTTCCTGGACCCTTGAGTCGTCTTCTTCTTCTTGTTTGTCCTTTGTTCTCAAAGCGGGCCATGACATCTGGAAGGAGATGTCATGACTTGCAAGTGAATTGGATTTAAATAAAGGAGGGCTATGCAAAGTCACCAGCCTCATTCTCTCCTCCAGAGCCATCTGGGTCCAGTGGCCAGATATACATCAAGATGACTAGAGATGGCCCTGGATGCAGTGGGAGACCTTGGCCTTTTTAAGTTAAGGTTTTTCCCAGGTCTCAGTTTATCTGAGGCAACACTCATTCAGTGATTAAGGCTAGAAAAAAAATGAGGCAAAGAATGGTCTCCTGTATATAGTAAAAAAAAATCAACCTAGGAGGTAAAGACCCTCAGGGAGAGCCCTGGCCTACTGGGAATGGGAAGCCATTGGCAGAAATGAAAGAAGGAACCAGAGGTGGCTTTGGGTAGAGGCAAATGGTTGTGGAGAAAAGGGGCCTGGTTGGAGGAGAGGGAGGGTAGAAAACATATATTCTCATATTCACAAGGGGATGGGATTTCCTGCAGTTTTCTGGACTGAGCGCTGTGGCCTCCTGCATGGATGTGAACATGACTGTGGGTGGCCAGAGCTGTCGGGCCAACCTGAAGAATAACCCTGTGATCTGCTATGTTCCTCCCAACCTGTCCATCCCCCATCGTGGAGTTCCCCTGAAGGTAGGGAGCTTTCTGGGCACCTGGGCTGAGGACTGGGACTCTGGGGTCTCGGCCACAGTCCCATTGTCTCTCTGAACCTCAGATTCCCAGTCCAAGGGTAGACTGGAGAGCTGTTTTCTAGGGACGTGGAGAGAACAATTGAGGCCTGAGTCTTTGAATACTGGGCTTCTAAACCCTGGACTCACCTCTACCAGCTCAGGTCCTCTACAGCCTGGGAGGGGACGGTTTTGATCAGTAGCCCCAACAATGGGATCACAGCAAGACTTGCGCAGCATCATCAGGACATGGGGAAGACACACTGGGCAAGCGTCATGGAGGCTTAAGCCCCACCCCCCAGACCCCTGCCCTCACCCCCCTGCCCCAATAACATAAGTTGAAATCTCACCTAACAGATTCCAGGAAACCAGCGATAGAGTCCAAGTTACCAGTGGGCTAGAGATGGTTGGATGGTAAAGATGGCTCAAAGTAGGGCCTGTGTGAGGGCGAGACCACTGGGGAATGGGAAGTGTTATGGGGGCTTAGCAGGCTCGGTTCACAGCCCAGGCAGTCTGAGCTGGGTCTGGTTGATCCCTAGATCTGCATTAATGGGCAATGTTGGCACATCGCGGACGTGATACAAAGCTCCCAGTTCCCACATGTCTTCATCGTTGTGTTCTTAATCATCCTCATCGCGCTGGTGGTCTGCTTCCTGTCCTTGCTGCTTTTCAGGTTGTGGAGGAAGAAGATTAAGAGTCAGGGTGAGTCTCTCTGTCCATTCATCTTCCCTTCCCTCTATTCATCCCCCTCCCCCCAATCTGGGAGACTGAACAGGTCTTGGGTGGCATCATCCCTACTGGTGCTCATGGGCCCCGATGAAATGATGGTTTTAACTGGCTGACCTCCCTACTTTTGTGGCTCCGACATGGGGCTAGGTTGAGATTAGGTGGCAAAGGACAGAACTTAGAAGGATAGAAATAAAAGAGGTAGATTTTGCCTCAGTGTGAGGAAAAACATCCCAATAATTAGAGGCAGCTAGGTGGTGGGGCACTGGATGATAGAGTACTGGTCCTGGACTCAGGAAGCCCTGAGTTCAAACATGGCCTCAGACACTTACTAGCTGTATGACTCTGAACAAGTCACTCTTTGCCTCAGTTTCCTCATTTGTAAAATGGTGATTATAAAAGCACCTACCTTGCAGGGTTGTTATGAGGATCAAATGAGATCATATTTGTAAAAAATGCTTAGTACAGTGTGTAGAACATAGTAGGCACTTAATAATGCTTGTTCCCTCCCAAAGAGGAATAAGTTGTCTCAGGAGGTGGTGAGTGCAGGTCTCCAACCATTTGTTAGGCACAGCATTAAAGAGATTCCTGCTTAGGTGCAGGTCAGACCAGGCACCTTTGAGGTGAGATCCCTTTTAGCTGTTAGATTGAGTCTGAAGGTATAGATCTCTAGTCTGGCCCTGTTACATTCCCCATCTCCCTCTCTCCCCAGTCTAGAAGTAAAAGTTCATGAAAGCCCCAGATTTGGGAGTCAGAAAAACTGCATTTTAGTCCTGTCTTTGCCACTGACTCCAGGTAAATGTGGACAAGTCACCTCCCCTTCTGGGACTTAGTTGCCTCATCTCTAAAATGAGAAGGTTGAATTGTGTGATCTCCAAAGTCTCTCGCAGCTCAGATATTTTGTTTGGTTCTACGTTAAGTTCCCTCCCAGATCTGACATTCTATATTTTGGGTTCTAAGGCCCCTCCCAGGTCTGACAGTCTATGTTCTGCATTCTAAGATCCCAGCCAGCTCTGGGGCCTGTTATTCTAAGTCTATGCTCTTGGGACCAGAATCTAACAATGGAAAATTATAATTCATGATAGCACCCATTATGCTTTTCATGATGACTCAGAAAACTTGCATGTCTATTATCAATCAATCAAAAAATTATTAAGTATCTACCGAGTGCAGAGTGAATCTCTCCCCACTCGAATCCATCCTCCACACAGCTGCCAAAGTGATTTTCTTAAAATGCAGGTCTGACTATGTCACCCTCCCCCCACCCCCCCAGCCCCCCACCCTGCCACTCAATAAATTCCAATGGCTCCCTATTACCACTAGCATAAAACATAATAAGCTCCTTTGTTTGGCACTTTAGAGGTCTTTCCTACCTGGCTCCTTCTTTCCTTTCCAGTTTTCTTACACCTCTGCTCACTTGTGCTAAGGTCCATTCATACCGACTTACTTGCTGATCCAATGCCTGAGCCTCATGCCTGGAATGTTCTCCCTCCTCACTTCCAGTTCTTAGAATCCCTGGCTTCCTTCAGGACTCAGCCCAAAAGCCACCATATGCAGGTGGCCATTCCCCACCCCTCCCTATCTCCAGTTACTAGTGCCTGCCCCTCATAGGCTGCCTTCCACCTATTTTGTGTATGTCTTGTGTGTGACTCTTTATACACACATTGTCTTTCCCTTTAGAATGTAAACTCATTGAGGGCAGGGACTACTTTTTGCTTTTTCTTTGAATCCCTAGTGCTTAGCAGTGCCTGGCACATAGTAAGTGTTTAATAAATACTTGTCGATTGACTAGTTGGAGGATATATATATATATATATATATATATATATATATGTATATAGGTAAGACATGATTGTTTGGGAGCTCATGGAGGTTACAGTCTAGATAGGGGACAAGAAAGACGTATACAAAGAAAACTTTGATACATGAGATTTCGTGACATCTGGGGCAAGTAAGCCCCTCCTCCACTGTTCCCAGGGGCATATGCATAAGGAGGAATCAACATTGGATATGAGAATGGACACCTGTCCTCATGGAGAACAGTAGTTAGACAGCTAGGGTACAACATCTCCATCATCCATGCCTCCTGTATAGAACCTTAAAGGATGATAAAAGACACTTCTAGTAAAAAGCACCAAAGACTGGAGCAAGAGTGGGTCTTGAGCCCAACATCTGTGGTGGCAGGTCTGGAGAAGCTCAATTTCAGAGACTACCCAATACCTGGAGAGTAGAAGGATTATCTGAGGAAGAAACCCAACAAGAAGGCCAGAGTGTTTTCATTGTATGAATGAAATGTAGCATATGCACAGGGGACCCTGTTCACCACCCACCTCCTTAACTCCCCTTTTTGAAAGCAATTCTAGAAAATCTCTTTCTTGGGGATGAAGGACCCTAGGAACCACTTGGAAGAAAGGCATCGTCTAAAGGCCCCGCAGTCCATATCTCTCCCTAAGCTTGTGGTACAGAAGATTTGACCATGGCCAAGTAACCAGAAGGGTAGAAGGAGGGAGAGGGGATTCATCCCAGACTGCCTGGCACATTTTGGAAATTGCTGGGATGAGAAAAGTGACATAGACTTGGAAACTTAATTTATGTACCCTGCAAGCCTCTTATGTCCCACACTAATGCCAGCCTAGATAACCTGGGGGGGCAGTTTTGTACCAGAAAATCAATGATCACTCGAAGCCAATTGCATTTGCCAATAAAAGTCTCATGGACAGGGAGAGCTGTTCTCCCATCCACAAATTAATGTGATTGGCCTTGAAGAGGGTTGTCTCTAAAATGTTTTGGGACTATGTGTACAGAGATAATTTCAGATAAGAACAGAAAACAACTTGTTGACCTATATTCTGACAAGTGCTCATTTGGATGACACCAACCAGCTGTGGCCCCAGCCATTTCTGAGTTTGGTGTGTATCATTTGACAGGAAGAACCAATGTGAATGTAGATACTCCATCCCATGAATCCCCATGTATCAGAAACAACAATTATCTGGATGGTGGGGAGTGACGTTGATCTGTGATGAGAGGAAACAGGATCCTAACAGATGGAAGCAGGGCAAAGAACCAGAGACTTCCTCTGGAGAGTGTATCGTTGGTGGAAGCAAAGTTTATAGCTTTGGGCCAGGCCTTCTCACTCAATATGAAATGAATGACTGCTGGTAAGCCCAGCTAAAAGAAAATGAGTTTTTGAGCAATGGTGACCCTCAGGAATCAGAGCTAGCACCTATGAAGGTACATGCTTGTTATAGAAGTGGTAGCTGTTGAAGCTCTACCATGAGGTTACATGTCAAATGATAAGCAATCTTACAAAAGATGTTGTGTGACATTGGGCAAATCGCTTCACCTCCCTTGGCCCCAATTTCCTCAACTGTAAAATGAAGAAGTTGGACTAGATGACCTCTGAAGCCCCTTCTAGCTAAGATCTCTGATAGTATGTGAGAAGGGAATTAGCCCTATCCAAGCTATGAAAGTCTCCCTGGGTGACTTTGGGCACCCCAAGCCAAGAGGATCTCTGAGTCTGGCACAAAATGGTTCTGTGGGCTCCAAAAAGGTAGTAGAAATATACAAGAAGTATGGAGCCTGTGTACATGAAGCATTGAAAAGAAAGTATGACTAGGATGTGAGCTGCTTACCTGGAGAATAGAAGCAAGCACTGGCTTGTGAAGCCAGGTCTGGTTTCTCATCTCTGGAAGGGGCCCAAGATAACATTCAACACAGTTCATTTCAATGGTAACTGTGTCCTAGCAGTGACAGGCTGATCACCCTGGTGGATGCAGGCATAGCTACCCAACCAGCAGCCGATGTGGCTTCCGTTGTGACCAAAGTGGGATGGGGGAAGTCTATCTCAGTGTATTCCTTCTCTGCCAAGATATATTTCCATCAGAATTGAGATTCTGAGAGTATGTTACTCAAAGATATGCTTAGCCTGGAAGAAATGAAGAAATCTAGAATTATGTTATGGCATCCATCCCCTAGGGGTTCTCAACCTGAGCATTTTAATTGTACCCTGCTGAATCTGATATGGCCACGGAGGTGTCAGTGGACTCAGCATGTGGCTTTTCTAATGCATGTCTGCAATGTCACCAGGAAAGATGCCAAAGGCTTTATTCCATACACCTGGATGTGTAGGGGAGCGCCAACTGCTGGGATCTGTACTTTGGAGTCTCTGAGGATGGGAAAGGTAGAGAGACTAATGACCAGTGACTCACTTGATTGAGTGACCAACTGACAGAGAGAGAGGCCTATTGTCTAGCCATGGTCTCAGCTCAGAAGAGCCAGGAGGGGAACAAACAATAATATAAGTCCTGGGTTTACTGGCAAGGGATCAGATTCTGGCTATAAAATCTTTTTTGTGTCCCAGGAAAACATGAAATAGCAGAGTAGTAAAGAGCCACCCCCTAAAAAGTTGACTTAGATAGTTTGCTTGTCTATAAAATCTCCCCAGAGAATGACTGGGGCCCTTTGAAGATGATCCATCCCAACCTCCAGTTGCCTAGACTCCCTCTTGGCCAGTAAAGGGATCCAAATATGGAAGGGACATAAGAGATCATCTAAGTTCAACTTTCCTGTACAGAGGAAGAAACCAAGGCCCAAAGAGGCACAGGTGCTAATTAGCAGAGCTAGGGTTTGAACCCCAGTCCTTTGACTCCAAATCTCCTGCTTTCTTCACCACTGTCACACTGTCTCCTGATTGCTAATGAGTTCTCGGGATTTGACTCACATGTTCTTGATTGACAACTAAGTAGTTCCTTCCTTTTCCCCTTTTAGAGAAAGAGGAAAAAAAGAACAGGCCTCATGATCATTTTGTGCTTATCTGTTGGAGAAAAAAATTCCTTAATCAATGTAACCCTCGGTTCATTAAAAGACTGCCCCTTTCCCTCACTGTCAGAGAAGGTGGATAATCTGGTTTTTTTTTTGCATATGGGTATACTGAGGCCCAGAGAGACATGACTTGCTTAAGGTTGTTCATGGAATTTGTGATCTAGCCTCTTGCCTCCCAGTGACCCCTCTGGGGTGAAAAGCCCTGCACCACTGGTTGGGGGTAGGGGTGTGCTGTGATTAGTACAGTTCTGAGTAGGGTTGTTGTTCTCACAGAAATCTCTATTCACGTAGACCCACTAGGGTCTCTGGACAGGAATCATGGAGCTATCTCCCTGCCCCTACTCCGATCAGGCTCTGATTACAGGAACAGCATTGGTAAGAAAGTAATAACAAAGGATGTATTGGAAGGAGGCCTGTTCCCTCAGCCCCTCAATATTTCCCTTCCTCTTCACTTCTCTGCAGCCCTCAGACCCACAGTAGGATCTGGCCATTTTGAGGTTGCATCACCCACAGGCAACAGCAGTGCTTCTGGGGTTCCCCTCCTTAGGGTAAAGTCCATCTGTGTGGGGGAACTGAGTTCGGAGCTCCTGGCTGAGGTGAAGGATGTCCTCATCCCCCCGGAGCGGATCCTCACACATGATGACCAAGTCATTGGCAAAGGTGTGGCCTGGCAAGGATAGGGTCTGGTCAGGGTAGGGATAGGGGCTTGAGCTAGGGGAATGAGATGGGATGGGATGGGGTAGGATAAGGTTTACCTCCCTCCCCCAGCATCTCCTTAAGAATGGTGACCAAGTCAACAGCAATGGTGAGGGCTGGCAAAGACCATCTTATGGGTGGAGGTCCAGCCAAGGGCTCAAGGTTGGGGAATGGAAATGTTGGACTTTTTGGGTGGGGGTGGCATGAGAACTTAGGGCAGGGGGGTAGGGTTGGGCCTCAGGGCCTAGAGGAATGGGATGGGGCTAAAGTCAGGTCCATTCTGGTACCTGGGTACATCAGGAATGTCATTCCTGATATCCTTGAGAAGCTTTTCTCCTGGCCTCTGTCTATCCCAACCTTACTAGGAGTCCTTCTCTTCTCCATCCCCAGGCCACTTTGGAATTGTCTATCATGGGGAATACATTGACTCTTCCCAGAATCGAATCCACTGTGCCATCAAATCACTGAATCGTGAGTATGCTCAGAGTGGGGTGTGTGTGTGTGTGTCCCCAATTGAGAGGTGCTTGGGTCAACCCTGTCTGGGATCCCTTGGGCTTTGCAGTCAGGTCTTTACTTGGTTCCCTCGGGGAGAGGAATGTAAGGGGAGGGGAAGACTATTAGGGGAGGAGGAAGAGACCGTGTCGTCTCCTCTTGCTGTGCAGGGGAAGAAGCTCTGGACTTGGAGTCATGCTGCCTGGGTCACCTTGGGCAAATCTCTACCCCTCTCAGGGCCTTGGTTTCCCTCTCTGTAAATGGGCATAGTAATAATACCCAGTCTCCAGGGTCTGCGACACTCTAATCCTTTACATCTGTGAGAAAATAGAGCAGAATTGTGCTTCCCCCGAGATGCTTGTTTTGCGGGGGGCCTGGTCCTCTCCAGCCTCTCTTGGTGGAGAGCCTCCCTGACCAGGGCCCCAGCTGGACTGAGAGCCTGAGTGTTCTGCAGGCATCACAGAGATGGAGGAGGTAGAAGAGTTCCTGAGGGAGGGCCTGCTCATGCGTAGCTTCTGTCACCCTCATGTCCTGTCCCTCATTGGCATCCTGCTGCCCCCGGAGGGGCTCCCCAGAGTGGTGCTGCCCTACATGAAACACGGGGACCTGCGCCACTTCATCCGTTCCCCACAGAGGGTAAGTGACCTCTTGACCACCACCAGCCTTCCTTCTAAAATGATTGCTGTGGTTCCCCCAGTCAGCCCTGGATTCTGTGACCTCTAAGGTTTAGGCCTCAGCCTCCATCCACCTGAGGCCATGAGGGCCATGCCCCGCCGCCCAGCCAGAGCCCAGGTTCTTTCCTTCCAAGGCCCTAGGGAAAAGCCTACAGCTCTGCCCTAGGGTCCTTTTCTGACCTGATACAGGACCTCAACTGTAACCTACAGCCTCCCCTACTTGCTCAAGGTCTCCAATCCATGCCACAGGCCTTTGGGGTCTTCCCCCACCCAACCTCCCCATGCTCTGCCCTTCGAGGGTCTGTTTCTCCTTAAACTTCCCCCTACAGTCATCCTGCAGGCCAGGCCATCTCCAGGAGGCAGGGCAAAAGGCAAGTCTCTCTGACCATCTTAGGAGAACCTGGCCCTAGCAGTATACCCTTCTACCCAGTGACTGCTGTGATGTCTTTTCAGAAGCCCACAGTGAAGGATCTCATTGGCTTCGGGTTGCAGGTGGCCCGAGGCATGGCCTACCTGGCTGAGAAGAAATTTGTTCACAGGGACCTTGCAGCTCGGAATTGCATGTGAGGAGCCAGGTTGGGGAAGTACCAAGAGAGGGAAAGGGACAACCACGCCAAGGCAGGGGCAGGACTTGAGTCAGGGATTCTTAATGTGGTGCCAAGGAAAACTTGCTGGATTACAGCTCCCATCCCAGCAATAACTTGATGTGAGATCTTAGGAAAATCTCCTCTCTGGCTCCTATATGTAGAACCAGGAGTAAGGTGGGACTAGACAGGGTCCCTTTTAATCTCCAAGAAGATTTGCTGATATAAGGGATTAAACCCCGGGCTTGAAATCAGCAGACCTGGCTCTGCTATGTATTCACTGTGTGACCTTGGTCAAGTCACATCCCTCCTCTAAATCTTGATTCTTCTAACTGTAAAATGGAGAGTTGAACTAAGTTACCTCCCAAGTTATGTGGTTCCATTCCAAGGGCTGACCAGGCAAGCCATGATGGGGGAGGGAGAGAGGGCAGCCCCGTCCCTGTACTAAAATGCTAGAGGCCCCTGTCACCTATCTCCCCAGGCTGGATGAGACATTTACAGTAAAGGTGGCTGACTTTGGCCTAGCCCGGGACATCCTAGACAAGGAATACTACAGTATCAGAAGGCACCGTCACGCCCGGCTTCCAGTCAAATGGATGGCCCTGGAGAGTTTGCAGACGTACAAATTCACTACCAAATCAGATGTGGTAAGAAGTGGGGTAAACTGCTTCACCTCTCAGCCTGGTACGAATCCCACCTGTTTGGCTTTGAGCAAGTAGCCTTTCCCCCTCCTTCCTCAGTTTCTTCACCTGTAAAATGAAGGGTTTAGACTTGGATGGGCCCTGAGATCTCTTTCTCTACATCTGTGGTCCTCCCAGATCCATCTACCTCAACCGAGGGGACACACTGTTGAGTCTTATTCCTCTTTGCTCATCATTGGCAGTGTGATCTTGGGCAAGTTACTAGATCTGCCCCGCCCCGCTCCCCACCCCACTCTGGCCTTCATCGTCTCTTTTATAAAATGACTAGATGATCCCTGAGGTCCTTTCCAGCTCTAAATCCTTTGCTCGATTTTGGCACTGACTGTCACCTCATAGTGGCTAAGCTAAAAATGGTGATGGTCGCATCTGTAACCTGAGCAGGCACTACCTTTGCATCGTTAAGAGCGCTTTCTTCCCAGCAGCCTCGTGTGCTCTAGGTGGGAGGTACGGATGATGGTACCCTGATTTTATAGCTGAGGCTCAGAGAAGTACACTGATGTTCAAGGTCACACAAGCAGAGTCAGGGTGATAATACTTGGTCCCTCGGTGCTTGGCAAACACCACAGTGCTCTAAAATGAGTCATTATCATTATGGATATGAATATTATACAATTGCCACAGACAGTCCTCAAGGTGACTCACCTCCTCCCTTCTTCCTCCCCCATGGGCAGATAGTCAGGGATTGAGTCTAGAACCTACAAAGCACCCGATACTGCTATCACTCTTAGGCCTTGGTTTCCCCTCTCTGTCAAGTGGTGGGTGTTTCACTGTCAGGGATCTGGGTGGAGGAGGAGAAGCAAAGGCTTCAGTAGGATAATTTTGGGGGATGGAGTTTGAGAATCCAGGGGGAAGAGAGGAAGAAATGTAGAGAGCCATTGAAAGGTTATAAGGCCTGCCATAAGCCTGGGGGACACCCCATCTATAGCCAGGGAGATCCTATGGGGAGTTGGGAGGACCCCTCTCGGCCTACAGAGTCAGAGAACAGCTGAAGTGGCTATTCGTTGACTCTCCTAATGCTCTGTCCTCTTCATCCCCAGTGGTCCTTTGGGGTCCTACTTTGGGAGCTGCTGACTCGAGGGGCATCCCCGTATCCGAACATCGACCCCTTTGACATTGCCCATTTTCTGGCACAGGGCCGACGTCTACCACAGCCCGAGTACTGCCCCAATGCCCTGTGAGTACCAGGAGGGCACTAGGGATATGGGGCACAGTCCACTCGAGGGAAGAGGGGACGGGGCTGACGCTACTGGGCTGGGAGTCAGGATGCCCAGGTCCCTAGGTTTCAGTCTCCTGCTTTGTAAAATATGAGGGTTGGACTAGAAAAAGGCCCTTTCAGCCCTAAATTTGAGGCCCCCCTAGATGACTCTAACGCTCTTCTTTGGAGTTGGACATTTATAGATCAGAGCCAGAAGGGCCTTTGGGGACCACCGAGTCACCTCATTTTATAGAAGGGGAAATGAGGCCCAGAAGAAATCCTTGCTCAAGGTCATACAGCCTGATTGATAGAATCGGGATTCAAAACGAGGCTTCATGTCATAGAGTGGGAAGATAGACCCCTAGGCCGGGAGATGAGATACTTGGAATTTACACCCGGCTCTGCCCAAACTTAATATGACCTTGAGAGATTCTTTCCCTATCTTGTGGTCTGTTTTCCCCTTTGTAAAATGAAGGGGTGTTCAGTAAGTCTTACTTGGGTTGGGGCCTGGGCTCATGGAGAAGGCGCAGTTGTCAAGATGAGGTAGGGGACTTTGACTGGGGTGGGTGGGCCATTCTCCTTCCTCCTCTGAGGGTGTCTGTCCCTGCCAGGTATAAAGTGATGCTCCAATGCTGGAATTCCGTCTCCACAGAGCGGCCAACTTTTGGGGTGCTGGTGAGGGAGGTGGAGTGTGTCTCAGCCTCCCTACGGGGGGAACATTATGTCAACCTGCACAGTGGCTACGTGAACCTGGAGTGTGGCCCCGTCCTGCCCCCCTGCCCCAGCTCTGAAGATGAGCTGGACCAGAGTGAGGAGGAAGAAGAAGAACCTGAGGACTCAGAGAAGAAGGCTGAGGCAAAGGAGGCCCACAAGCGAAGCGGGGGTCCTCGGCCTCTCTCAGCACCTCCCCTCGCTTTCCACACACTGGAGAGCTCTTCATGACAGCTGCTGTTGGGAAGGATGCCATCCAAGTCAGGACAAGGACTTCCCCCAAGGGAGGGGACAGCCTGGATCTGGGTGCCTTGGAACCCAGAGTGGGCAGCTCAGGGAAACTTGAGTGAAGAGAGAGCAGGGCCTACAGATGGAGCCTCTGGCCTGGCCCATGGCTGGCTCTCTGACTCAGAGCTCCTTGGCTCTCAGTGCTCAGGGAGAAAAGCAAACAAAACATTTCAAGGACCTTCGTGACTGCTGTCTGTGTTCAGGAGCCCTGGCCCAGCTCCTCGTTTATAATCCTGGTTGTTAAGGGACAGGGAAGGTTATCCATCCCCTCCTTCCCTCTGAGGAAAGAATGAGGATGTGACCTTTTTTCAAGTAGTATGAAAACTCGGGGTAAACGACAGGCCCTATGTCTCCCTTCCTGTCTCTGATGGGAAGAGGGGGCATGAGTGGCAAGCAGAAAGTGGTCCCTTGTTTGTAACCACCACCTCGTTTCTTTTGAGACCCCTTTATGTGTCCAGCCAACCTGGGGAAGGGCTGGCCCTAGAGGGTGCTTGAGGGTCCTCCTTGGGCCCAAATAGCTCCTGTCACTGCTGCCAGAATTTCCACCATTATAGTTTTATTAAATTAAGCAATGCCCTCCCTTGGCCTTTCTTTGAAAATACAGATTGTTCAGGAGTCCCACTTTCTGTAAGAATAATCCTTCCCTAGTCCTCCTTAATCTGAGCGTCTTCCCTCTGAGACTGTCCCCGATTAATCCTGTCTCTTATCTTGTTGTATATATTTGTCTGCATGTTGTCTCTGTCATTAAATTATGAGTTCCTTAAGAGCCTGGACTGGTTTTAGTTTCTTCTTTGTTTGTTTGTTTGGCTTTTTTGCCTTTCTTTGCATCTGGTAATTCCACTCCACGCGTCCTCTCATTCACTTGGCTGCTTCTTAGAATGAAGCAGGTCAGGAGCTGCCTTTTTCCCCAACAAGAGAGATGTGGGCAACAGGAAGAGAAGGGAGACTGGGAGGAGGCTAGAAATAACACTGGCCCGTGTCAGAAGACCTGGGTTCAAGTCTTTGGCTCTGCCTCTTGTGTGACCTTGAACAAACCCCTCCTCTGGGTCTTGTTTTCTTCCTCTGGGAAGTCAGGATGCAGACTAGAGAATCTCTGAAGTCACCACATTTACCTTTGACATTCAGTGTTCTCGGTGCCCCTCCCATTCTGACATTTTGGGATTCTGGATCTTAGGCCCATAGGGTACTGACTATCGGCCCTCTTCCCCGGGCTAAATCTGGGTGTTAGCCTGTGGCTCCTCAGCCTGGACACCATCCCCCAGTTCTGTCCACACAGAGGCTCCGCTGAGTTGGGGGGGAAGGGAGACTGAGAATCTGTAGGGAGGGGGGCCTGGGAGAGGAAGGAGGAGGGTGAGGGTGAGCCATCCATTGTAACCAAGGCATTCAGACTTCTATTTATACCAGCCTCAAGGCCATCAGCACAGCAGGCCAGGCGGGGACTGGGGGCCCATGAATGGCTGCTTTCCCCAGAAGGGGGCTGCTGGGGGAATGGGGGAGGGAGGTTCTCAGGCTGGCTGATGAGGCGGAGAAGGCTGAAACTGGAAAATGTGAAAAGCATGGAGCTCTCTTCTTCTTCTTCCCTTCATTCTGCTCTCCCTGTCGCCAGACCAGACCTATTTCACAAAGTCCACCATTCACTTATAAAACATCTCCTGCTGGGCTGGGGTCCCTCACTGTTTCTCAGAGGCTGTCTGGGCAAAGACAATGTCCCAGGATCAGTTGTGTCTTCCTCCCATCTCCACACCCCATATCTTGCTGACTTTCTGGACTTTGGGTTTCCTCCATGTTCAGATATCACTAACATTTTGAGAGATAGTTGGTAGGATCAGGGTTTAGTCTGTAACCAGGGTCAAGGCCTAGGCTGTTCTCAGCAGTGAACAAACCCTTCACTGACAGAGACTCGGGTATCAACCAGGCTTAATAGCTGGTGAGGCTAATAAATCAAAGGGGGAAGTTGGAGTGACATGAAACTCAGCGGTCCAAATGATTCCTCAACTGCAGGTCTAATCAGGTTACTCCCCTACTTAATAAACTCCAATCGCTCCCAATTATCTCCAAGACCAATTATAAAATCCTCTGTCTTGCAAAGCCCTTCCTAACCTGGCCCCTTCCCACCTTTTCAGTCTTCTTTCACCTGACTCCCCTCCATGGACTCTGCCATCCAGTGAGTGACGCTGGCCTCCATCGTTGTTCCTTGAACTCAACACTCTGTCTCTGCGGTGTGACTATTTTCTCTGGCTCTTCCCCAGGCCTGGAACTCTCCCTCCTCATCTCTGCTTCCTGCCTTCCCTGGCTTTCTTCAAGGCTCAGCTAAAGTCCCATCTTTTGTACCAATAATCCTTTCCCAGTCCTCCTTAATTTCAGTGTCTTCACTCTGAAACTATCCCCAACTTATCCTGTCTCGATCTTGTTTGTATAAGTCTGTTTGCATGTTGCCTCCTCCATTAGGCCAGGAGCAGCTGGTTCTTTGGGAGCAGGGACTGTCTGGCCTTTTTTTTTTTTTTGCCTCTCTTTGTATCCCTAGAGATTCCACTGTACCACACCCTCCCATCCTGGCCCCAGGAGCCAAATGGCTTCTTGCCCACTTTTGATCATGAGGGACTTTGGGTTAGACCATCTGCCTTTCCTGATCCCTGCTCAAAGAGAATTCCTTTTTTTCATTCTGGGCTCCTCTGGGGATAGGGGGAAGGAGGCAGAATGAGACACAGGATCCTAGGCTGAGGCACTTGGGAGCCAAGCTTGGGCTCTAGTGGTGGGGCTCTGATGCTTAAGCTTTGTCTGCCCATGCCTGGGATGGGCGTGGAATTTTCCAAAGCCTTTCCTAGACAGCGGATAATGTGCTGAATTTGGAGCCGGTAAGACGTGGGTTCAAATCCCACCTCTAACACTTAATAGCCACCATTTACATATTGCCTTAAGGTTTGAGAAGTGTTTTACTAATATCTTGTTTGACCCTCACAATGACCTTGTGAATCATTACTATATTATTAATATCTCCATTTTACAGTTGGGAAAACTGAGGCAGCTAGAAGTTATGACTTGCCCATGGTCACCCAGCTAGTAATCATCTGAGGCTGCATTTAATCTCAGGGCTTCCTAACTACTGGCCCAATGTTTCATCCATTGCACCAATTAGCTACTTAGGGATAATGTCTGTAAAGCACCTTTAAAACTGTTAAATCAGTATATAAATTACCAAGGGGAGCTAGGTGGTGCAGTGGATAGAATGCCAGGCCTGGAGTAAGGAAGACTCATCTTCTTCAGTTCAAATCTGGCCTCAGACACCTACTAGCTGGGTGATCCTGGGCAAGTCACTTAACCCTAATTGCCTAGTTTCCTCTTCTGTAAAATGAGCTGGAGAAGGAAATGGCAAACCACTTCAGTATGTTTGCCAAGAAAACCCCAAATGGGGTCACAAAGAGTTGTAGCTGACTGAATAACAAACAAATTATCTGTTATTGTTATTAACAATCCTCAAAGCAACCTTACCAGCTGAGTGTGCTCAGGAGCATGGGTACATAAGTTAGCTGGGAAAGGAGGCCATGGGGCCATCCATGCATGGCTCTACAAAGGCTGAAGGTCACCTGCTGCTCTAGGCCATGGGGAACAGCTGCATCTCCATCCTGGATGAGTGCGATGAAAAGAGAAGGAGGCCTGGTCTCCATTTCTCTCCAAGCCCTCCAGCTATCATTTTTAATAGCTATCCTCCTGACAATGCAGTTTCCTGTTAAACTGTAAATTCGGTCTTAGCTCTGACCTAGCTCTAGCTTTGATGCTGCCCTTAATATCAGGCTGTTAATTCCTCATTAAGATTTTCCAGAACCTCTTTGTATGCCGTTATGTGCTCCGCATTGTCCTGGACAGGGAGAGATACCCAGAGGAGATAAATCCTTCTGGTTGGCAAGATGGGGCTCAAACATGTCGGAAGGGCACGGACCTCACTTAGAGCCAGTGCTGCTTCTGCCCCTCCTCGGCTCCATCCTTTCAGGCTAGTCCCATCCCCTCTCTGGACTCCTGGTATCAAATCTATAAAATGAGAGGTTGTCTGCAAGTTCCCTTCTGGCTCCAAACCGTATGATACCAAGATTCTTGAGGTATTATTATCTTTCAGAGAAGAAATTCCCACAAGGCCCTGGACAGAGAAACACCTGTTTTAGCAGCTGGGGTAGGAGCAGGATGAACAGAATTTGTACAACCCGATCAGTTGTCATTGGCTTCAACTATCTCTCTGCAGAGAGAGATAGTTTTGGCTCAGCCTGAAGGCTCACTCTTCTTTCCCCTTTATATGTACCCCTCCCTACTCAACCACTTTACCTCTTAACCAAAGAAATAAGGGACTCAGGATCAGAACCAAATTGGGCCTGTAAACCAAAGAAATAAGGGACCCAGGATCAGAACCAAATTGGGCCTGTAAACCAAGGAAATAAGGGACCCAGGATCAGAACCAAATTGGGCCTGTAAACCAAAGAAATTAGGGACCCAGGATCAGAACCAAATTGGGCCTGTTAACCAAAGAAATTAGGACCCAGGATCAGGACCAAATTGGGCCTGTTAACCACAGAAATAAGGGACCCAGGATCTTTTGATCTACCCAAATTGGGCTCCAGACCTTTCAGGAGGGAGGGTGAAATCATCAGGATCCTGCCTGTATTTCATCTCCATTATACTTCTGGGTGGAGCCTGCAGGAAAAGTATAATTGTAATGATATTGGGCTTTAAGCCTTTTTACCCCAGTCTGTTTTTCTATCGAAGATTTGTGGGCAGACAAGGCTGCCCCCATTTTATAGGCAAAAAACATACCAGGGTCACACTGTGAATTAGAACCCACGTCTAGAGGTTGGGGCTTCAATACTGGACTGTTTTAGGAAGGATTTTCACAAACTAGAGTGTATCCAGAGGAGAGAGAACAGGATGTTGTGAGAGGACTGGAGACTAGCATGTTATACAAGGATCAGTTGAAGGTTGTTTAGTCTGCAGAAGAGAAAACCGAGTTGGAGGCATGATCTCTGTCTTCCAAGTACCTGAAAAGCTTCCATGAGAGATTAGATGTGTTTTGTTTGACCTAAGAGAGCTGTCTCAACTCCAGTGGGAGTTAGCTCCATGTTGCTGGGGGTTCTTCCATTGGAGAGTAGGTGACCATTGTTAGGATACTATTAAAGGGATTGCTGGTATAGGTTAGATGGTCTTTGAGATTTCTTCTGACTTAGAGCCTGGGATTCCTGACTTCCAGGCCTTGCTCTGTGGGATAGAGGAAACCCTTTGGAGGAGAGGGAATTGGGAGTTTTACTAAGACCCAGGGAAGGAGATTTGGAAGGAATGGGAAGGGTGATCAAGAGAGAAATGTCATGGAGCCAGCCTGGCTTTGAGATTCTAATCCCAAATTGACAAAAGTCCTAAAATGGGAGGGAAATAGCTAAATTTTGGACATGTTGAATTTGAGTTGTCTGTTTCTCTAGCAGCTATTAATAAATGCTGTTGATCGATCGATCGATTGATCGATTGTACACCTATTCCCTGAGTATTCAACTCTTTTCCTGAGCCCCTGTCCTCTCCCTAAGCTTCCATCCGCCTCATACAGCCCCCTTTCCTGTTGATGAGCCCCATCTATGGCAGGGGCACTAAATCAAACTTAAAAGTGGAGACAGAGGAGGAGCAAACCCAGGCCCTGCCCTCAGGGGGATACAGTCTAGGAGAGACAGAGAAGAAGCAGACCTGGGCCTTGCTCTCCCTCTGTGAGCTCACAGTCTAGGGGAGACAAAGGAGGGGGTGCCTTTGGTTTGGGACAGATGCCTCTGTCTAACTGGAATAAAGTTAAAGGTTAGTCTCCTCAAGGATTCTTCCCCTTTCCTGTCTTGTGTCCTGAGGCATGTCCTTTAGTTTTAACTTGAGAACTGGGGGGAGAGGGGAGAGGGAGAGGGTATGTCTGGCAGGGGTATTCAGAGAGAGAAGTTGGCATCAGGTTCTCAAGTTGGCTGGTCCAGTGAGACAAGAGGAAGCCCTCCGCCTCCCCTCTCAGGAGCTGTCATTGGGTAGTTATGGCAGCAGGATGCCTAGAGGGATTCCAGGATAGACACACACACACACACACACACACACCTGAATTGCCTGTGCATTTTGCATGTAGGCTGGCTCATAGTCTCCCCTAATTCAGTCTACTCTCCCTAGGAAATTGGACAGACTCCAGGGCTCAGCAAGCTTCCAGGCAAGCTGTGGGGTGAGGGGGAGCACTTGGGCAGAGAAACTGAGAGATCACCACCTTTCCCTGGCAAGTGTGTCATGTGCAAATGTGGTGTGTGCTATCCAGTTATGGAGTCCTGAGTGCTAGGCCTGAGATCACAAAGGGCTACTCGGGTGGGAAGAGCTTCCCTTGGCACCCCAGGCTCCTGGTTCCTCATTCTCTCTGACTTTGGTTCAGAGATGGCTTTCTGGTATCACACCGTTAGAATGCCCTCTCTTCATTTCCACCTGTTGAAATTCTATCCCTACTTCAGGGGTCTTGACCAAGTGATGCTTCCTCCAAGAAGCCTTTTCTGGTTCTTCCAGGGTGGCGTGATCCCTTCTTCCTCAGTATTTCCATATCCTTGGGCCTACCTTTGTCTCATAGCCCTCAGCACCCACTGCCTTCCACCAGAGAAGTATTCTTTGTTCTCATAGTCCCTGCTGAATTCCATGAGAGGCCAGCTCTCTCTGTCTTCCCTGTAGCATCAAACTCTATGCATGTATCAATCAATCAACGTGCATACATTTTAAGCACTTTCTAGTGCCAGGCACCTTACCAGGTTCTGGGAATACAAAGTCAAAGCCAAAATGGTTATTGCCCTCAGGGAGCTAACATTCTAATAAGGCAAGCTTCAGCACTTGATGCCAACTTCTCTCTCTCTGAATACCCCTGCCAGACATACCCTCCCCCTCTCCCCGCTCCCCCCAGTTCTTGAGTTTTAATCAAAGGACATGCCTTGGGACACAAGATAGGAAAGGGGAAGGATCCTTGAAGAGACTAACCTTTAACTTTATCCCAGTTAGACAGAGGCAGCGTCCCAAACCAGAGGCACCCCCTTCTTTGTCTCCCCTAGACCGTGAGCTCACAGAGCGAGGGCAAGGCCCAGGTCTACTCTTCTTCTGTCTCTCCTAGACTATATCCCGCCGAGGGCAGGGTCTGGGTTTGCTCCTCCTCTGTCTCCACTTTTAAGTTTGATTTAGTGCCCCTGCCATAGATGTGGCTCATCAACAGGAGAGGGGGCTGTATGCGGCAGATGGAAGTTTAGGGAGAGGACAGGGGCTCAGGAAAGACTTGGACACTTGGTGAGAGAATCAGGGGACAACCAATCAACAGGCATCTATTCAGCTCCTGCTGGAGAAACAGACAACTCAAATTCAACGTGTCTAACATTTAACCATTTCCCTCCTAAAGACATTTTAGGGCTCTAAATGTCATTCATAGTCTGTTTCCAGCTTATTGTTCCAGGTTGATTATTCAATACTCCCCCTCATTAGCTCTATGATACAACCAAACTCTCTTACTGGCTTTTGCCCATACGTGATATCTCTTGCCTCCACACCTTTGCATAGACGGTCCTCCATGCCTAGAATGCCTTCTCAATTCTGCCTCCTGAAACTCCTAGTTCTTTTCAAGACTTATCAGGCCACCTTCTTTAAGAGGCCTTTCCCGATCGATCGCTCCAGTTATGAGTATGTTCTCCCCTTTCACCGCCCCCCCCAACTTGCTTTGAACTTATTTTGTATATATCCTTCTACTTCATCTGTGACCACATTGTATTCTCCACCCCCACCCCCACCCTAATTAGAACATAAAATTCTTAAGGACGGAAACTGTATTTTGTATTTATATCCCCAAGGTGTAGCATAATGCCTGGAACGTAGTAGGGCATTACAAAAATGATTCATTGATTGAAAGATAAAAACCAAAGGAATCCCTGCCATCAAGAAGCTTGTATTTTATATGGGAAACAACACCTATGCACATAAGTAAATCCAAAGTAATGGGGAGGGGGAGTCTACAGTAGAAGCTTGGAGGGACTGCAGATCAGGGAAGGTCTTACATAGAAAAGATGGTGCCTGGCTTAAACTTTGAAGAATGAGAGAATCATGCAAGGCATTCTAGGCATGGGGGACAGCCTAGGCAAAAGCATGGAGACAGGAGATAGAATGGTACATACCTGGAATGGCAAGCAATTCAGTTTGGCCAGAGTGCAGGAAGGAGAGTCATGTTAATAAGCCTGGAAAGGTGGGTTGGAGCCAGATTGTGAAGGGTCTTAAATGCCAGAGGAGTCTTGAGACAATGTGGAACAACTGTGAGAGTTTTGAACAGGGGGATGGCATGATTGGACCTATGACTTAGGAATATTAATTTGACACTGTGCTGTCTGTGGATAGGAGAAGGGAGAGGTTTGGGTTGATGAAGGGATGGGGGCACAGTGAGGCAAATGGGGGTTTAGTGATGAGGATGGTGGCTCAGTGGGGGGTTAAGGACTCAAACGAAGGGGTTTGGTCAGACAGGGGATAGGGGGCCGACTGGGGGGCACTAGGGAGTTGGTGAGGAGTATGGCCATTTAGGGAGGGAAGGCAGAGGGCTCAGTACGAAGAGGTCAGTAGGGGCAACTAGGTGGCACAGTGAGTAGAGCACTGGCCCTGGAGTCAGGAGGACCTGAGTTCAAATCTGACCTCAGACACTTGACACACTTACTAGCTGTGTGACCTTGTGTAAGTCACTTAACCCCAATTGCCCTGCCTTCCCCCATCCAAAAAAATAAAAAAAACCAAAGAGATCAGTAAGAGGAATGGAAAGGTGACTCAGTGAAGGCAAGGGAAATCAAAAATGATGAGAGGAGGCCGGGTTCAGAGGGAACACATGGCTCAAGTGAACAGATAGTAGGCTCAGCGGTGTAGTGAGGGCTCAAGGAAGACATGAAGGGTCAGTGAAGGAATAGGGAAGCTCAGTGAGGGGGATGGGGACTGAAGGAAGCGCCATGAATAAATCCCTCTGCACAAGAAGAAGGTGCATTTTGGGTCCCTTTTCTGGGCCACGCTGGTCCCTGCAGTCCCGGCAGTTCCCCCCAGGGGAAGGGACCCAATTAGGCCCTCCAAAAGGGTGGGGGTTGCCTGCACGTCACTGGGGGGCTCCTGGGACCTGACTCTGCAGGGCTCCCGCACCTGCTGCTGATTGCCCTCCTCTCTCCTCTCCAGAGGCCGGTGCCTGTCAGGCGCCATCAGAAGCTATTTGCCTGCAATGCCCGGCCTGCCTCGGGTTTGTAGCATCTCCCCAGGAAAGAGAAGGAACTTTTTTGTGGAGGTGGCTCAGCTGGGGGGACTAACTGAACACCCCAGAGATGGGTCAGGAAGAGAACTAGAGAAACTGGGGAGCATCAACCAAGAGGCTCCCTCTGAATCCCGGGAGGCCCAGGGCTGTCACCTTGGGCTTGGAGATGGCTCAGACACTTCCTGCATTTATGTGTCATCGTGCTCTGTGTCACTTGTTAGGAGCAGCAAAAGCTATGAACAGGCCTCCGAGGTACTGTGTGCTCCCCTAGGGACCGGAAAGGTGAGGATTAATAAGAATAGCTCTCATTTATCTCCTGTTTTAAGGTCTACAAGTGCCTTTCTCACAGCAGTGAGGCAGCTTGGGCAAGAACCATTATCTCCATCTTACAGGTGGAGAAGCTGAGGCTGATGGAGGCAGAAAAATTTGCCCAAGGTTGCACGCAGCTATTGAATCTTGGAGCTCACAATTAAGTATAGCTTTTAGGATTCGGTGTCCAGGACTCTGCCCCTCAGGGCACTTGTTACCTCAGTGGACTAGGAGAAGAGGATTGTGATATCTTTAAAATGATCTAATCTAACTCCTTCATTTTACAGATGATGACATCAAGGGTCAGAAAGAAGTCGCTTGCCCACAGTAATAAAGGTAGTAGTTGTCAGCACTAGGATTAGAATCGAGGCCATCTGACTGCGACAGTTTTTCCATCAAACTTGGGAAGTCATAGAGAGAAGAGGAAGCTGTCAACTCTAGGATTTCACTGTGCTAACATACCTCTTTATCTCTCTGGGACTTAGGACCTCATCTGCCAAATGGTCCATACTATGGGATTTATAGGTTTATAGCTAGAAGGGACCTCAAAGGCTGGTAAATCCAACTTCCTCATGAGGAAACTGAGGCACATAGATTAAAAGAATAATAGCCCAGGATCACATAACTAGTAAATGTCTGGGGTGGGACTTGAACCCAGGGTTTCCTGATTCCAAGTCCAATGTCCTGTTCACTATGCCATACTGCCTGACTATCATGATCCTAATGTCTGCCTTCCCAACCTAGCAGAGTCATCTTCAGGATGGACTGAGAAAATGGTTGGGAAAACATGGGGGCAGAGGGACAAAGAGAAGGATAGGAAACCTCTCTAGGCATCCTCTGCTTCTCGGTCAGTTGTGTGTGGCTGAGGAGGAGGGATGTTCTCCATCAAATGGCAGGATGCCACCCATCTTGGGCCAACCTCCTTCTGAGGGACACGGGCAGGAAGTATAGGAAGGTTTGGAGCCCAGAGGTCTTTGAAGAAGTACCCACTGTAGTTTAGAACAGTGTAAAGCATAAGCGTGAACCCCAGCACCCACCTCCCAGTCCCCTCCCCTCCCCTGCTTGGGTAACAGCCCCATACTACAATTCAATTTGCAGCGCTGCCAATGAGGAATGGCTCTGCAGGGAACATTAGGGAAGGCAGGCATTCCAGAAAACATCGTCTTTATTTTTGAGTAAATAGAAGCTGATGAGCGGTAGCAAGCCAATGGATTTAGACATCCCCCTTCCCTCTTTCTTGGAAGGCCACAGTGAGGGCTGGGACAGTCTTCTCATCTGCAAAATGGAGGTGTGGGATTCCATGGTCTCAGAGGTTCCTCTCAGCTCTGCCATTCTGTTTTCTGTGTTTTAAAGTCCCTCCCAGCTCTAGCATTCTGTTTTCTGTTTTAAAGTCCCTCCTAGCTCTAACATTGTTTTCTACATTCTATTTTCTAAAGTCCCTCCCAGCTCTAAAGTATGTCCCAGCACTGATATCCTATGATGACATCATTCCTTTGGGGATACTCACTTTGACTGGAGGTTGAGGGTAGTGGCAGGATTGGAAACCATGATATTGTGGAAAGAGCCCTGGATTTCAGGGAAACTAGATACAAAGCCCAACTACTCATTACCTGTTTTAACTCAAGTTAGACCCTTTCTCTCTCTGACCCTCAGTCTCCTCCTTAGTAAAACAATGGGGTTGAACCAGATAATGTCCAAGATCTTGTGCAACTCTAAATCCTATGACTCTGAAAGTTGGGGGTGTCCACGGAAAAGTAGTCACCAGATGAGGAGAGAGCTTCCCGTAGTTTAGCCAGAGGCTCTGTTACCACTCATCACCATCCCAACACAAGGGGACCTTTTGGGAAGGAGGGGATCACAGGATGTTGTCAAGGAAAGCAGGGATGGGCTTTGTCTTCAAGCAGGGTCCTTGCCCAATGCCCAAGGAAAAAGGTGATGCCTTGGGGGCAGAGGCTGCACTCCCCTCCTATGTAACATTCTCAGAGCAATCTTATACTCAAAGTCTGCTAGAAGAGACTGAAAATGAAGAGCCTGAAAAGTCAATTCAATTTAAATACATTTTATTAAGTACCTAGTGTGTACAGAACCCTATGCTGAATCTCCTTCTTTTGGTGGAGACTTGAGTGACTATAGATACAGAACACTGTTAGACAGTCACTGTGTCAGCTGGTTTTGTTTCTTCCTCCCACCCCCATATTACTAGGGATGGCTTATTTCAGAGTGGGGTGGGGATATCTGGAAAATAGTTGTGAAAACAAAAGGCATCAATAAAAGATAGCAAATATACTAAAAATATACTAAATAAACAAAATATGCTAAATAATAAATAAATAATGATAAAGAAATAAAATATACCAAAATATACTCAATAATAAATAAAATATACTAAAATAATTCTGAATAGACCCTCCCCAATCCCTCCAAAAAAGGTCCTATGTTGGCTCCTGTGAGAGGCTACATATTTCAAAAAACAATCCCTGCCCTCAAGAAACTTGAAACCTATTACTTCATGTCCAAATAGATGTATGATGCAAAAGAGAGCTCTATCCAACGTGCTCTAGGAAATGTGAGGAAGAAGGTAGTGCTTGGAAGCAGGCTTATCAGGAAAGGCTTTATGGAGGAGATAGTGCCCGAGTTGGCCTAAAGGACAAGGGTTTCTACAAGTAGAGATGGAAACAGCTCCAGACATGGGGAACTTGTGCAGAAATGTGGAAGAAGGCAAATGAATGGGCCAATTTTGTGGATTCGTATAGGGAACATGAAGGATCTAATGTGAGGTAAGACTGATTATGGAGGGCCTTGGATGTTAGAGTTTGCCAATCATAGGATTCAGAGCAGAAAGGGGTCTAGGAAATCTAGTCCATTCCCTTTATTCTACAGATGAGGAAGGTGAGGCCTTAGATCAGTTAATGGCTTTCCCAATGGACCCCACATGGGAAGGGGGTATGGAGATTTGTCACTCAGTTGAGGTGGCTAGATGAGGGGTTAGTTTCACTAAATTGTGTGGGTTTTTTTCCCGTCTAACTTCTTTATTCTTTGTTCTAAGGGATGACTTTCTGTGTAAGGGAGGGCTGTATTGGGAAATAAAAGTGATATAAAAAACCAATCCAGTAATATAAAAATTTTTAAAATCAAAATAAAATATAGAGCCCAGAAGTAGGACCAGTTCTCTGGAAATGATCTGTAGTCCAATTTGTAGTTCAGCTCAGGTCTCCGGACTCCCAGTTCAGTGCTCTTTTCTACCAAAATGAAGTCCTATATTTCCAAACTTATTTTACATTGGTCCCTCTAGCATACACTCTGTGTTCTAGCCCCAGTGCCTTACTTGCTTTTCCTTGTACACAACCTTCGATCTTTCATCTCCAGACCTTTGTTTGAGCTATCTCCCAAGCCCAGGATGATATCCCCCCTCCCCTCTGCTTCTTGGAATCCCTAATTTCCTTCAAAGCCTGTCAGCTCAGCTATCACCTCCTATATTAATCCTGTCTTGATTCCCTCAACTGTTATTGCTTCCCATCCCCACCCCTGCCATATTGGGTTGTTGGTTTTTTCCATATATTTTGTATTAACTTTGTACATTTATTTTCATATATGTTTTTTCCTCTGCCTTAAGGCAGGGACTGTTTTCATTTTTGTCTTGTGTGCCCAGAGCCCAGAACAGTTCCTGACACATAGTAGGCACTTTGTAAATGCTTATTGAATTGAAAGATGGGTTAGATAGGCAGAAAAGAATGGGAAGACATTCTAGATGGGACAAATGGAGTTCGCAAAAGTTCAGAGATAGGAAAGAAAAATGTTTGTATTTGAGGAGGATGGTCTGTCTGGAGCAGAGAGTTCAGGGTGGAGAGTGGTGGATAGTTTGGGGCCAGCTCTTGAAGGGCCTTGAATGCAAGACTGATTTCAGTAATGGTGAGTCATGGATAGTTTTTTTCAGTAGGGAAATATCATGGATGGATGGATGAATGGATCAGGGTGGTGTATGAGTCTATATACAAGGAATTAGAAGTAGAAAGACTGAGAACAGACTGGTGAGGTAATTACAATGGTCCAGGTGGGGGTGAGGAGGAAATGGAATAGCTAAGTATTTAACCAAGCCCTAGCTAGCCACCATTCTATTCTTTCCACTCCACACACCCCTTTAGCAGCTCCTGCCCACCATGCTTCCTGTCTGTCTCTCCCAGACTGGAAGGCCCCTGAAGACATGAATCAGTTTCTCCTTATTCTTCTAGAATATGAGCTCCTAGAAGTCAAGGTCTGTCTCTATGACTCCTCAGTAGTTCTTCCCCAGACTAAAAGCTCTCTGAGGACAGGGGCTGCATTCATCATCTCTGTTTTCTCAGGAGACGATCACTGCTGAGCATGGAACAAGATACACCAGCCACATGGGCATGGTTGCTCTGAGGAAATTGAAAAGGAACCTTCTCATGGAAGGAAGACCAAGGCTCAGAGGAGTGGAGCAATGGATGTCAACCAATTTAAATCCCACTTCCCAGGGGAAGCTTACACCATTCCCCCCCATCCCCCACTCAGTTGGTAGAGATCTTTCCACAGGGCCTGGTATTCACCATTTCTATTTTCTCAGGAGGCAGTCCTTACTGAGCATGGAACAAGAGGCACCAGTAATGTGGGCAGCATTGCTCTGATGAAATTGAAGTTTCAGGGAAGCTGCAGAAAGGACACCATGTGGGGAAGCAGTGCTCACAAAGTGCTAAAAGAGCGATTTGCCTCTCTCCAATGCACTCACTTTTGTGCCTTGCAGATGTGTCTGCCTCTTGTTCCTCTACTAACAATGAGTTCCATGATTATAGAGACCATGTTTTGTAAGGAACCTTGATGTAGTGGAAATCAGGCTGGACTGGAGAACCTAGACTCAAGTCTGTGCTACTCTGCTCAGTAAAATGTACACTTAATTGGTGTATCCTCTGGTAGAATATAAGCTTCTTAAGGCCAGGGACTATTTTTCCTTTTGTCTTTGTATCTTCACTATCTAGAACATAGTAGATTATAATATATGCGTGTGTGTGCCCGCATGCACATGTGTGTATATATGTCTATATATGCATCCATACATAATTACATATTATAACTATATCAGCTATAATATATTATGAAATAATTATGTAGTAGATTGTGTAACTGTGGGCAAGTGTCTTCACCTTTCTAGGGCTCAGATATCACCTCTATAAAAAGAGAAAGGGGGGGGTTGTTCTAGGCAATCTCCGGAATCATTTTCCTCTCTAAACCTATTGTCTAAGCTTTGTATTTCAGTCAATTCCTATTCCCCTTCCCACACACACTCCTCAGAGTGAGGAGGGGAACTCTCTGGGAAGAATAGGGAGAGCTCAGACTTTATTGTTCTCAAGTCCCTTTCCCAGGGCCAGTGATCCCTTCAGCCCTTAGCCTTTGGCCCAGGGAATGGGTTAGCTCTCTATCCCACCCCCAGAACTGGTCTCAGACTGGTGTCTGCACAGGACCACTCCATGATTTTTTATCCAGAAGCTAGGCTTAAAAAGGAACTGTATTCAAATACCTCCTGAACTAGAGAGGCAATGGGGGAGGGCCCAGGAAAACAACTTGTATTTCACTCTGGAGAAATCACTAAGAGCAGGCTCCAAGAGCCTGAAGAAACTGCTCATTCCCTTGGGACCTTTCAGAAGCATCTCTGGGATCTGGAACTGTGGCCAAGAGTACCAACAAGCCCCTTTCTACCTTGGACAGCTCCTCCAGGAGCCAGCTAGAGATCCCTGAAGAATGATGCATTTTTTGTGATATATGTTAGTCTTATACGGTATTCCTGAGGCACAGTCATGTGGGTGCCGCCTGCCTTCCCCTTCAGATCAGTGACTCCCTGAGGATATGTGTGTGTCCCCTTCAGAGAAGGACTCCTTAAATCTCCACCATGGACAGAGATTGTATCTCTTCCTCCTCCTGAGACTAGGGGGCATGTCTCCTCTTTACAACATGCAATCCTTTGCCAGGACTCATTAATTCTTCCTCCATGACATCTCTCCCATCTTTTATGTAGAGTTATTGGCTTATTGTCCTTCCTATTAGAATGTGAGCTCCTTGAGAGCTTGGCTTTCTTTGAACCCCCAGCATTTTGCACAGTGGCACATAGTAAGCATTTAATGCTTGTTGACTGACATTGCTCTTGGACACAACCTTGGGTACAAATTTAAGACAGCTCTGATCTTTTCAATTCCCACCCCTCCCCCCACAATTCCACTGGCTGCTGGAGGCTGCTGGGGGTGGGGAGAGAGAGCTGCAGAACTGTCAGCCTCTGAAAGGTACCTGAGTAACATTTCTAGGAGATAAGAAGCACTGCTCCATGCCTCCGCCCCCATCCCTGAGGCTAACTCTACCTATCACCATTGAAATGGGGGAGGCACTAGGGGTTCCAGGCTCCATATTTTCCAGCTCTTCTTCAAGCCTCCTTCAGGACACCTCCCTTCCTCCTTCCCCTCACTCTCCCACAGGTGAGCTTAGCTCCCTGAGTGGGGCAGGGGGCTCCAGGTACCAGTCTCTTCTGCTATTAGGGTGACCTCCTTCAGCTCCCTGTCCCTCAAGCCTCTTCCCAAATGCTTGCCTTCCTCCTTCCCTTCAGTTCCCCACAGGTGAGCTCATCCATCTCTCCAGTCAAAGAAATCAGTGACTGAATAGAGACTTGTTGAACTGAATTCTGCATCAGTGGAATTTTTGCAGAGCACCAAATATTTCTAGTGCTCTTGGAGAGCTGTGGTGAATCCCTTTAGGAAACTAAAAAAGGAAGGATCCTTTGGAACAAATCCATCCTGATTTCTCATTTTGCATGTTTGGATTCTTCAGATCAGCTTTTCTTAAAATGAAGTCCCCTTGGGAGAGAACAGTCCTTGTTTGGGTCCTCAGTTTCTCTGTTTGGAAATCTAGAGAATACTCCCTTCTTTTCTGTAATGGGAAGCATTTATGATAAACATCTTATTTTCTGCCCCTTAAAAGTTCAGTATTGGGCCCCAGATTCAGAACTGGAAGCAAACCCATTTGAAAGATAAGGAAACTGAGACCCAGAAGGGTTAAGCCATTTGTCCAAAGTAGCAGAGATAGATTTAGAACAGATCTGGCTATGGTCCAGTGTTGTTTCTACTCTGTTGCCTCTTATTCCCTCCAGGGCTCCTAGCACGGAGGGGTGGGGGAAGTGAACCCTCCACAACAGGAGAGGGAGATGGAGGCCTAAAGAAATTAAGAGAATGACCCAGGATCATCATCTAGGACTCTGTGGAAGCCAGGCAGCTAGAATCCTGGTTTCTGAGGTGGGAGTGGCATAGGGGGAGGATGCAGGTGGGCAAAGGGGTCTGTCCAAGGACAAGACTGACCATCAACGCCTCAGAGTTATGTAACTGCTGAGTCAAGCACAGACCTGCTATTCATTAAGAGGCTATTTTTATTCGGGTAACACATCCCGGCAGAGGGGGAACTGCCGCACACCGGGAGGTTTAAAAAAAAACATCTGTTATTTAAATTTCCCTGCAGTTTTAAAGTTCAGATTCAACCACTCTAAACACTAGTCAGTTCTTTCTTTTAATGATGTAATTCAATTTGCAATTAATTAACATTCGATCAGCCTATTTGTCAAAATTCATCTGGGAAAGAAAAGCGTTTCACTATTGTCAGAATCCAGAAATCTGAGAAGGAGATTCTTCCCCAGCCTCAAGTCTCTGGAAATCTGTAAAATGGACAGTCTTCCTCAACTACAGAAGAGGAAACTGAGGCATGAAGAGACCTGATTAGGGAAGGCAATGGCTAGAACACAGGAGATTTAGCTCACTGCCGTGGTCTTTAAACTACTACTACCTCAGGCTTTGCAGAGTGCCTTGCACCTAGTAGGTGCTTAATAAATATTTGGTGGCTTGATTGTCAACTGGAAGAGGATGTAAGCCTCTGGACCTTAAAAATAAATAGTTTACCTTGTAGTCTACAAGGATTATTACCTTCATTTTATAGATGAGAAAATTGAGGTTAAGATGGAGATTTTTTGGCTACTTAAGTGCTGGAAATGCAATTAAAATCGAAGTCTACCCAAATTCCAGGTCTAACACTCTTTTTTAACAGCACCATTTCCTTCTCCACTTCTAATACATCTCTGCCTAAAATGAGACCTCCCCTTTCCCTTCACAATATAACCCTACCCTGACTCTCCAGCTTCCCCACCCCTAACTTATTTACCTTCTCTAGGGAGACAGGATTTCCCACCATCCACTGACTTTAGGTTTATTCCTGGTTCAATGACTTTGCTCCCTGTTCCCCCTGCTGAAATACCATCTTCCTACTTTCCATAAATTCAAGTATTACTCTTAGATCCCAGCTGAAGTTTCAAAAATCTTCCCCCACTTTTCCAGCACACAGTTCTGCATCCCCAGCCATATGGGGAGTTCCCAGAGGGCAGGACCTGAGTCTGTTAGGGCCTTTGGTCTTCCATGGGATGGGATGGGGGTGGGAGGTAAGCCTGGATTTGGCCCTGCAATGAATCAAGTTAGGCGTTTGACATCAAAATTTGTTTGGACCTCATTTTTCTCATCTCTAGAATGAGTGGGTTAGGCTACTTTCTTTCTTTCTTTCTTTTTTTTGCAGGGGAGAAGGCAGAGCAATTGGGGTTAAGTGACTTGCCCAAGATCATACAGCTAGTAAGTGTGTCAAGTGTCTGAGGTTAGACTACTTTCTAAGGAAATTTCCAGTTCTAATAGTCTATGTTCTAAGGTCCTTTCCCACTCCAAAATTCTACGTTCTAAGGGCTCTTCTAGCTTTTAATCTTTTGATCCTCTAAAAATTCTTTCCTCCATTTTTGGGTTTTCTAAACCTCTCCTTCCCCCTCCCTAACACTCACATGAATGCCTCAGGCTAAGCTCTGGGACTCAGCTAGAACTAGGAGCTGGAGCCCCGGGGGTATTGAGAGTAGAGGGGGAAAGCAGAAGGGGAATTGCAGCACTGTCATGGAGTGCCATTGTTAGCTAAATAAATTTGCCTGTCAGTCAAGTGGGGATGACAAGCCATTCAGTTAATGGGGAACCATGCGGAGAACTAGGGAGGGAGCTGTGCTTAGGGACAGGGCTCCCTGGGGGCAGTCTGTCCCATCCTGTCTTGTCCTTCTGCCTGGATATCCGTACTTCACCACAGGACCTCACTGTCAGTCCAAGTGGGGTTGGGGAATGTGAGGCTGAGCTCCTGGCCCTCCATCTTGTTGTTGTTTGATTGTTTCCGTCATATCCTGCTCCTTGGGACCTCATTCAGGGTTTTCTTGGTTTGCCATAGCTTTCTCCGGATCATTTCACAGAGGAGGAAGCTGAAGCAAACAGGGTAAGTAACTTATTTAAGGTCACCCAGCTAGTAGGCATCTGAGGCCAGATTTGAACTCAGGAAGATGAGTGTTCCTGACTCACTGCCTTCCCCTCTGTGCACTGTGGCGCCATCTAGCTGCAGTTCACCATGTATAACACTTCTTAACATTGCAGATTCCCTATAATCTAGGTACCCTGCTTCTCTACCTTCTCTCCCCAACACCCAACCTGAGGTAGAGCCAGGCAGACTCTGCTCCCCTCCTCATATGCTAACAGATAAGAAGGAAGGGAAGAAACAAGCATTTATTAAGCACCTACTGTGTCCCAGGTGCTATGCTAAATGCTTTACAAATATCTTATTTAATTCTCACCACCACCTTGGGAGGTAGATGCTGTTATTATTGTCACATTATAGCTGGGGAAACTGAGGCAGCTACTTAATTACCTGAGACCAAATTTGAATTCAGGTCTTCCTGACTTCAGGCCCAGTGTTGTATCTATTGTACCATCTAACTGCTTCTGATGGGGTCATAAATCTGTGATTTAAACACAGGAGAGCTGGTTTTGGGGAGTCAGGAGATATGATTCCAGTCTCAGCTCTAACATTTAGCTAGCTGTATGACCATGGACGTGTCACTTAACCTCAGTGATCCTCAATTTCCCCACATATAAAAGGGGATTAATAATATTATTATATTGTATATTATTAATATTACATAAATAAATGTTATTATTATGCTTATGGGCTTGCAGTGGGGGAAGTACCTCATAAAATACCTTAAAGCGTTATAGAAGTTATTACCATAATTTGGTCCTTCACAGATTAGGGACCCACCTTAAGGACCTGGCTATATCATAGCACATCTCGGTCCCTTGTTCGACTCCTTTCCCTCCTCTGGGGATCAGTTTGTCCCTCCATAAAGAAGGGAACATCTCAGGGCATTTACTCTTCTATTGAGGGGGACTGGAGTTTAGACTGTGTGAGGCGTACAGGGCTAGAACCGTGAAGAAGTTGACTCGGGACACTGTCAGCTCTGCCTCCTGAGCCGAACTAAAAATATCCCCTGTATTTAGGAAGCCAGTTCCCTAGGGAGCAGCTGGGGGCTCCAAGGCCTGAGGCTGAAACTCACTGAGGTTTGCTATGAAGGGCCTGGAAGGATTCATGCCAGAAATGCCACACTTTATCTGACCTGTGGGCAGGACATGGGGAAGAGGAAGATTGGAGCAGGGACCCTTCCTTCAGAACATGGAGAACATTTAGAGAAAGCCCTGAACTGGGAGTTAGGAGACCTGGGTTTATAGGATCTTAGGATATGAGTTAGAAGGGTTCTCAGAGATCATCTACCCAAATCCCCTCTTTTTATAATGCAACAAGCCCTTTTATGTGCCCACTCTATGTAAGGTACTGTGCTAGGCACTGAGAATATAAAGACAAAACAGAGTACACTCTGTGCCCTCAAGAGGCTTCCACTATACTTGGATAGGACATATAAACAGATGAGTATATAGATGATAATTTGAGGAGGAATGAGATTGTACTAACAGCCAAGGAGATGAGGAAAGGCTCTTTCTCTTAGAAGATGGCACATGAGCAGAACCTTGAGTGAAGCTAGAAATTCTGAGAATCAGCATCCAGGAGAGATAAGAGTCCAGGCTTGAGGAATGGTCTGTGTAAACATGCAGAAGCAGAAGATGGTGTCAATTTCAGGGAACTGCCAATTTCAGGTCTATTTATTAATAGACCACTTTGGCTGGAATATAGAAGCAGAATATATGCAATAAACCTGGAAAGATCAATCGGAGACAGAGTTGAAAGGGCTTTCCATTGGAGGGAGGGAGAAACCAGAAGCCACAAGTCAGTCCAGTTAGGAGGTATTTGGAACAAGAAGTAAAGAGAGCCTGAAAGAGGATATTGGTCATTTTAGAAGAGAGAAGTGGTTGGATGTGAAAGAGGTTATGGAGGTAGACTTGGCAACAGATTGGATATTTGGGGTGAGTGAGATGAGGGAGAGGAAAGAGGCCAGATGCAGATATTGGGGAGCAGAAAGATTAAGTGATTTTCCAAAGGCCATGCAGGTAGTGAGCAGCAAAATGGGAGCCCAAACCTAGGTCCTCTGTCTCCAAATCCACCCTATCAAGCTGCCTTCAAGTCCTGGCTTTGCCACTAATTCTATATAATTTAGAGCAAGTTTCTATCCCTTATTGGATCTTCTTCACTCTCTGTAAAATGAAGGACCTTGAAATCACAAATAATTAAAGAATTGCAAACAAAAACAACTCTGAAGCTCAACCTCCTCACACCCATTGGCTAAGTGAAAAAAAAAGGAAAATGACAAATTCTGGAGGGGCAGTGGGAAAACAGGTACAGTTATCCCTTCCATATCACAACTCTCCCCATTGATGCTTCAATATATTGCAGATCAGCATAAGAAATTAAATGGAAATTTGGGGGGAGTTTTGTGGAAGCTGCAGACAACACCCAAAGCCCAGCAGACAACACAGGGCCTATGACCAAATACTTATCCCAATTTTACAATAAGGTACTATAAACATCCCATAAAAGAAAAAGAAAAAAATTCAGACTTCTCTGTTATGAAGGGAGGGGCCAAAAAAATTTACAGGGATTTTCTAGATTTCCAGGGCACTGTGCTCCTAAGCCTTGAGATGTAGAAGGGATAACTGTATATTAATGCATTGTTGATGGAGCTATGAATTGGTCTGGCCAATCTGGAAAGCACTTTGGAACAAGGCCTAAAAAGCTATTCAACTGTGCATATCCTTTGATCCAGCGATATGACTACTAGGTCCATGTCCCAAAGGTATTAAAAAAAGGGGGGGCAGCTGGGTGGCACAGTGAGCAGAGCACCGGCCCTGGAGTCAGGAGGACCTGAGTTCAAATCCAGCCTCAGACACTTGACACACTTACTAGCTGTGTGACCTTGGGCAAGTCACTTAACCCCAATTGCCCTGCCTTCCCTAAAAAAAATAAAAAAAAATAAGAAAGCGGGGAGGGAAAGGACTAGCTTTATTTGTGGTGGCAAAGAATTAGAAACTGAAAAAAGTTCCTATCAAAGAGGAATGATCGAACAAGTTATAGTATATGAATTTAATGGAATACTATTGTGCTGTAAGGAATGATGAAGGGGATGCTGTCAGAGAAACCTAAGAAGATTTGTATGAACTGATACAGAGGGAAGTGAACAGAACTAGAAAAACAATTTATAAAATAATAATACGGCAAAGATAAATAATTTTTAATTTAAATTTATTTATTTAACATATTTGGTTTTCAGCATTGATTTTCACAACAGTTTGAATTACAAATTTTCTCCCCATTTCTACCCTCCCCCCCCACTCCAAGATGGCTTATATTCTGGTTGTCCTGTTCCCCAGTCAGCCCTCCCCTCTATCACCCCCCTCCCCTCTCATCCCCTTTTCCCTTCCTTTCTTGTAGGGCAAGATAAATTTCTACGCCCCATTGCCTGTGCATCTTATTTTTTAGTTGCATGCAACTAAAATCTAGGCTCTTTTTTTGATCATGGCTTTCAGGTAGTCCAATAATTTTTAAATTATCTCTCCTGGATCTATTTTCCAGGTCAGTGGTTTTTCCAAGGAGATATTTCACATTGTCTTCCATTTTTTCATTCCTTTGGTTCTGTTTTATAATATCCCGATTTTTCATAAAGTCACTAACTTCCACTTGCTCCAATCTAATTTTTAAAGTAGTATTTTCTTCAGTGGTCTTTTGGACCTCCTTTTCCATTTGGCTAATTCTTCCTTTCAAGGCATTCTTCTCCTCATTGGCTTTTTGGAGCTCTTTTGCCATTTGAGTTAGTCTGTTTTTTAATGTGTTGTTTTCTTCAGCGTATTTTTCAGTATTTTTTTGGGTCTCCTTTAGCAAGTCACTGACTTATTTTTCATGGTTTTCTCGCATCCTTCTCATTTCTCTTCCCAATTTTTCCTCTACTTCTCTAACTTGCTTTTCCAAATCCTTTTTGAGTTCTTCTATGGCCTGGGGCCAGTTCATGTTTTTCTTGGAGGCTTTTGTTGTAGGCTCTATGACTTTGTTGTCTTCTTTAGGCTGTATGTTTTGGTCTTCTCTTCTCCGCAGTCTTTGGTGTTTGTGGTTCGAGGGGTCTGGTAACTGCCGCAGCTCACTGATTCAGGGCGCTAGGGCCCCCTCTGCCCGGCTTCTGGTCTGGATGGTCCACACCGCTCAGGCTGGGCTCTGCCCCACTCCGTTCCCAGCTCCTAGCTCCCAGCTCCCATCTCCCAGCTCCGTGTGGAATAGACCTCACCCAGAGACCATCCAGGCTGTCCTGGGCTGGAGCCCTGCTTCCCTCTGCTGTTCTGTGGGTTCTGCCGTTCTAGAATTGGTTCAGAGCCATTTTTTATAGGTTTTTGGAGGGACTCGGTAACGGAGCTCACTCTAGTCCCTGCTTACCAGCTGCCATCTTGGCTCCGCCCCCCAAAGATAAATAATTTTGAAAGACTTAGGAACTCTGATCAGCATTATGGCCAACCACGATTCTAGAGGATTCATGGTGAAACATGCCACTCACCTCCAGATAGAGAGCTGAAGGACTCAGAGTGCCAACTGAACCATATTTTTTTTGAACACGGCTAATGCAGGAATTTGTTTTGCTTGACCATACATATTTGTAACAGGGGTTTTGTATTTCTTGCTTTCTCAGTTGAAAGATGGAAAGTGGGAGGGAGAGATGGTGGATCTTTATTTAAAACTTTTAAAAAAAATAAGTATTCCCTAAAAGCTCTGACATTCTATGACTTCATGGTTCCCCTTCTCTTCTGTCCCCTAAAACTCCTGGAACAGATCTGAGCATGTAAGTGGTGATCAGGGTAGATATGAGAAAATGAATGGGACGGCAAGAATGTTGATCTGAGATGACTTCTCTGTGAAGTAAAAACCAACTGAGATAGACTTAAACAGATAGGGAGTATCCTCTGATATGTCCCCAATAGCCAGCTATTAGCAACTTAATCTCTTAAAGATAGTGAGCATTACCATTCCTTGAATACACATTCATTAAGCATCTACTGTTTGCAGAGCTGGGTGCTAGGTGTTCCAGAAACACAAAGATAGTCCTTATCCACAGGGACTGTAGATAATAGGATTCAGACCTAGAAGAGACTTTAAAGATTATTTAATCTTCTCTGTTCATTTTACTCTGGAAAAAAATGGAGGTCCAAGAAGGTTAAGGAATTTCAATCAACCAATTTCAATCAATCAAACATTTATTAAGGGCATACCATGTACCAGGCACTGTGCTAAGCACTGGGGATACAAAAGAGGCAAAAGTACTTGGCCTCAAGGAGCTTACAATTTAATGGCAGAGAAAAGATGCAAACAAATATATACCAAATATATTATAGGAGATAGTTAACAGAAGCAAGACATTAAAATGTAGAAAGGTTTAGAAAGGCTTCTTGTGAAAAAAATGAGAAGCCAGGGAAGTCATTAGGCAGAGCTGAGGAGGGAAAGCATTCTAGGCAGTGGGGACAGCCAGAGAAAACACCTGGAGCTGAGAGATGGAGTGTCTTGTTGATGGAATAGCCTGGAGACCAGTGTTACTAGATCAAAGAATCCATGTTGGGCAGTAAGGTATAAGAAGACTGGAAAGGTCAGAGGGGGTCTAGGTTGTGAAGGGCTCTGAATGATGAATGCTTTTGTATTTTATTCTGCAGGTGATAGGGAGCCAATAGAGTTTATTGAGTAGTAGGGGCGACATGACCTGAGCTTTAGGAAAAACGCTTTAGTGGCTGAATTGAGGAGTTGGAGAGGGAGAGACTCTCTGAAGCAGGAAAACCTACCAGGAGGCTATTGCAATAATCCAGGCATGAGCTGTTGAGGGCCTGCACTAAAGTGGTGGCAGTGTCAAAGGTGAGAAGAGTTCTATAGATGTTGAAATAGGTGAAATCAGCAGGCACTGGCAACAGATTGGACATGGGGTGGAGGAGGGAACTAAGAAACAGTGAGGAATCCAAGATGACTCCTAGGTTGAAGGTCTGAGAGTCTTCTACATACAGTAAGAGGGAAAGTAGGAAAGGGGAGGGGTGTTTAGGGGAAAAGATTATGAGTTCTGTTTTGGATATAATGAGTTTAAGATGTTTACTGGACATCCAATTCCAGATGTCTAAAAGGCAGTTGGAGCTGTGAGATTGGAGGTCAGAAGAGAGATTGGAGAAGAAAAGGCAGATTTGAGAATTATCAGCAGACGGATAATAATTAAATCCATAGGAGCTGATGAGACCATCAAGTGAAGTAGTATAGAGGAAGAAGAGAAGAGGGCCCAGGACAGAACTCTGTGGGACACCTATGATTAGTTAGAGGTCATGATCCAGGAAGGGGATCCATCAAAGGAGGCTAAGAGGCTGTGGTCAGATAGGTAGGAGGAGAACCAGGAGAGACTATCAAGGAGGGATGGGTAAGAGGTAAGGGAGAGGTCAAGGAGAGTGAGGATTAAGGAAAGGCCATTGGATTTGCCAACTAAAAGATCATTAGTAACTCTGAAGATAGTTTAGATACAGTTAGATTGCAAGGGGTTAAGAAGAAAGTGAGAGAAGAGAATATGGAGATATTTATTGTAGATGGACATTTCAAAGAATTTTGTTACAAAGGGCAGAAGAGATATGGGATGATAATTAGCAGGGTTAGAATGATCAAGTGAGGGTTTTTTCAGGATAAGATAAACATGGGCATGTTTATGATGTTGTTTAGTCATTTCAATCATGTTTGATTCGTCGTGACTCCCTTTGGGGTTTTCTTGGCAGAGATACTGGAGTGGTTTGCCATTTCCTTCTCTCATTTTACAGATGAGGAAACTGAGGCAAACAGAGTTAAGTGACTTGCCCAGGGTCACACAGCTAGTAAGTGTCTGAGGCCAGATCTGAGCTCAGGAAGATGAATCTTCTTAACTCCAGGCCCAGCGCTCTATCCACTGTACCACCTATCTACCTCGGCACATTTGTAGGCATTAGGAGAGGATCCAGGAGAGAGGGAGAGATTGAAAATAAGTGAAAGAGTGAGGATGATCTGGTGGAGGAGAGGAGAGAAAATGGGATCATTTGAGCAGGAAGAGGGCTTAGCCTTGGTAAGGAGTAAGGGTACCTTGTCATGTGAGACAGGGAAGGAAGGAAGAAGGAAAAGATGGTGACAGAAAGGCATCTGAGTGATTAGAGATGAGGAAGAGAGAGAGCTCATGATGAATGGTGTCAATTATTTTTCTGCAATATTTGAGGCAAAGTTCTCAGCTGAGAGAGGGTGGGGGGGGAGGGAAAGCCATGGGAGGTTGGAGGTCGAGTTAAACAGTTTGGAAGAGCCATCATGGAGCGGGATGGCAGATGATAAGGGAGGATTGCTTAGCAGCAGTGAGGGCCCAGTTGAAGTGTCTCAAGTAGCAAATCAGGGATTCGAATTCAGTTCTTCTGCCTCCAGATCCAATAGGGAATGGTAGCATCGAGCCCTCACAGTAACAGGTGGGCTGCTTGGGAATAAAAGAAAACAGAAGGAAACAAGCATTTATTAAGCTCCTACTATATTCTAGGCACTGTCCTAAGCACTTTATAAATCCTCCCAACAATCCTGAGGGGCAGGTGCTATTATTATCCCCATTTTATAGTTGAGAAAACTGAGTCAAACAAAGGTTAAATGACTTGTCTGGGGTCACAGCAATTGTTCGAGGCTAGATTTGAACTCTGATCTTCCTGATTCTAGGCCCACCTAGTCATCTCTGAAAGGTAAAGGGAATCAGTTTTCAAATAAAAAAGGGAAAGGAAGGAGTTAGTATGGAGGAATCATTCCATTCATTCCCCAACCTAACAGCTAGAGTGTTCTGTGAGAGATGCCGTGTGACTCTTAACTTTCCCAAGTGTGTTATTTATTTTAGGCAGTCTGTTTTCCGGTCCTTAGGAACAGTAAAAACACTGTGATTTTCTCCCCAGGGAGAGTAGGGGAGAAGAGGAGCCAGGAGACTTCATCTTGTGGTAGGATGGAGCCGTGGACAAGGAGCCAGCCAGCCAAACCCTACTTGGACCCAAAGGGAGAAAAGAGCAGGTGACTAAGAGATAGTTCAGGAATGAAGGAGCATCTTCTTTGGGGGTTGGCACCATCAACAGACTCCAGGTTGAGCTTAGCGAAAGGCTCGAGGATGGTCCAGGCAGCTCCAGGAGACCAGAGCTGGGATGCTATGGGATGCTAATCACGTTGGGGGCTGGAGCTTGAGGGGAGACTAGAGAAGGTACTAGCTCTGCTCGGAATGTGTATGGGGAGGGGGAGGGCTGAACTTGACTGGAAATCCACTTGTCTCTCTTCCTCTTCAGAGGAAAGGACCTAATCTGGATAGAAAGAGGGTTCATAGTCAAGCACACAAAATTCCTGCCAAAGGGAGCTTAGACCTGGAAAGGGGAGGGGATAGAGGAAAGGGTGGGAGGTAAGGGATGGAGCTGGGAAACAGAAGGAGCTATTGTTTTCTGGAGAGAGGGGAGGGGAGGCAAAGGGAGGGCTCTGCCACTGCTGGGGACTGAGGGGGACTGAGGAGGTCTGAGGGCTCCCTGGGAGAGGAAGCCACTGAACCAGATGTAGCTAAAAACAGTGCAGTGTGGTATGTTACAGTGAAAGGAGCGCTGGGCCAGGGATGGAAAGACCTAGTTTAGACTCTTGACTTCTCTTCTCACTTCTTTCTGGGCCTTAGTTTCCCCATCTGTAAATCGAGGGGTTAGACTAGGTGATCTTTTTTCCATCCTAGATTTGGTATCTCTAGGATTATCCTAACAATAATGGGGCCTTGCTCTCCCTGCAACTGGATGGACCAGGACCTAGGCTGCCCTTTCTGCCTGCTTTCCTCTCCCCTTAATCTCTCAGTCACCCAGAAGCTGGATTTGGCTGAGGAAGTTGGTTTGCTGTATGTGTGTGTGTGTGTGTGTGTGTGTGTGTGTGGTGGTGGTGGTGGGGTGGTTTGGGGGGAAAAAAAACCACTCTGAAGTTACCATGGTAACGGGCAGGGCTTGCGCAGTCCTGGCTCCTTAACTCCCTTGAATCATAAATAGAAATGCAATTCGGGCTCATTGGGGAGAGAATGTAAACAAAGATGATTGGAGGAAAGGTCCCTAGGCTAGGGTCCCTCCACCCCTCTTCTCCAGAGGCACTGGCGTTGGGGGTAGGGAAGGTAGTCTGTTTATTTATGGGCCTTCTAAGCCCACCCTGGCCCCAGGCAGGAGCTGCCTCCATGGATTCTGTCCACCAGAAGCCAGATCTAAGGGGGCTCTGGGTCAACCTGGAAATTCAAATCTGATCTCTGTTGGTGTTAACTCAAATCCCAACCTGAATCTCCCTACTATCCTATTCCTGTCTACAAAGGGTGTATTTTAAAAAACGCCATTTAACTCCTTTGGCAGTCTGGTGAAGCCTATGAATGCCTTCTCAGAATAATATTTTTAAATAATCAAAGGAATGCTAAACTCCAATTAAAGGTTAGAAAAAATAAAGCTGTAATGTTTTATTTCTCGTCCAAGTTCACGAATCCTATGACACTGATCCAGGTTAAGAGCCTCCCTTCTAGGGGGTAAAACAAGCACGTTCATGGCCGCTGTAACAAATTACTGATGTGATGATAGGAAGGGCTGGTATAGATGGGAATGGGGTGGGTGAAGGGGCAGAACATGAGTTTAAATCCTCAGATTTACCCTGAGCAAACTACTATGCCCAGACCTTGGCTCCAGTGGATCGTGGGGAAAACTGAAGAAAAGAGTCTGAGGGAGACAGAGAGGAATCAGCCTCAGACTGATTTGAGAGGGCAGACAGTCCAGGAGCAGAGTGGACTGGAGTAGGGGGTCAGAAATGCTCTCTGAGAGCCCAGAGTCTGAAGTGATAGAAGAGGATCACGCATGTTCTTTGTCATTAGGGACTTCTCAGTCTTTTGCGGAGCCACAGGAGGAGCAGACCTGTCCTTTGTCCTCGGGGAGCTCCCAGGCTGGGGAGGCTCAGGAGAAAAAGTTTAGAATTGGGGAGATTCTGAATATAGGCTCAGATGAAATAGACCATGCTTGATTTGAAATGATTCCAACCTTGAGGTTCCTGAGATGTATCCCCTGAAATGGGGAAGGACCGAGCACACTCTATGGTTTGCTTTGGGGCTATGGGTATGTTTTTATAAAATGTTGGCATCAAGTCTGGAATGGAGATAAGTGCTCAGCCTGTTTCCTGCCTTCTGCTTCTATTCGAGTTACCTTTCTTTCGGGCCTTAGGAGCCAATGTCGCAGCCTCTTTCCTCCCTCACTTCCTGCCCCTGACATGATTCTCAGTCCTCAGGGGGCTGCTCCCAACAACAAGGAAACAGATGGGGTAAAGGAACTGTAGGAAGAATTTTTTACCAAGGCACAGGTCAATCTAACAAGTCCTCCCTGGTGTATGTTGCAATGTCAATCATTGGGACTTGGTCTCATCTCACTAGTTCCCTCATTTCAATGTAATTCTTTTAAGTGGTAATAAGTGGAAGAAGCAGCAGCAACAGTAACAACAACACATTCAAAGCCCAACCAATTGTTGATGGAAGATGAGGGCAGTGGCAAAGTTTAGGGAATGCCAGCCAGGATGATGTACATGGGGTCTCTGAGTGCCCCTCGACCACTCACTATAGTAGCTATGATAGCCTGGCAGGAAACCTGAAACCATGGCCAGCTGGGCTCTAGTGATGCCACTGATTGGGTTGGTACCCCAGGCCTCGTGCTGCAGGCTGGCCCAATGTGGAACCATCTTGGTGATCACTTTGACACCAAGACCAGTAGAGCATGGGGTACTTTCTTTGTGTTCTGGTTCTGCCTCAGGAGAAGGCAAAATACATTGGAACAAATCAAAAACACCAATAATCCACCTGCAAGAAGTGTTTCAGGACAGATGGCGCCGGCCACTAAAACAGGCAAACCACGGGTGGGCAGGAAATGAATTGAAGATGTGAATGCTTTTAGAGTATTATGAGCCATTTAGAATATTTAAAGTATCATGAGCCATTATTACATCATAACAAACTTGGAAATAATCTTACCAGTTATAGACAATGACTTTGTGACGCTTTTTGTCAACAATACCCTTAGCTCCGAGTCACACAGCAAGAACTATTGCAGATCCATGCAGGCCGAGTAGAAGAAATAACTTCATTCCTTGACCTGAATTAAATGAAATGACTGAATATTGACTTGTTACTTAAATTCAAAGAAGGAAAATGTGAAGCATCTGAAGCCACTAAAAACCTACCCTTAACATAAAGTACCAATATCTTTCCAATAGTGAAACGAATGGCCAAAATAATTTCTGTGTCTCAAATCATTTTGAAAAGGGGATGGACACACTAAGACTTAAATTTTGAAAAGCCCTTTTTAAAGTTTGATAGTGTGAAGCCACCTAATAGCTCAGCTATGCTAAAACAGACTTCTTTTTGAAAATCCGTTATCTGCTATAAACATAATGCATTTTCCCACAATATTTGACAGAGTATAAAAACATTTTGTGACCTGCACACAAGAGTATGCACTGCAGTAAGAACCATAGAAAGAAAGGGCAGAATTATATAGGAATACTCCTAAGTTCAGGAGTCAAATAACACACAATGGCAATCCAATGACTATTGAACAATCCACCTGAAAGAACCATAATGTTTACACTACCTTTTCTGATCATTGAAAAGCCTTTGACTCAGTTCTACACTCATGGCTTAGTCATCAACTGCAAATAGATAAAAATTGCAGGGATGGCAAGAATCCTAGAGTATTTGATATTCATAAAGAAAATTTCTCTCTATTTAAAACATACTAAACTAATATAGTAATGTTAAGAACAACTCATATAAAATGTGGTAAAATCTTCCACGGAGACAGTTTGAGCCAAGTAGGGCTCTACTTAGCCTTACATCCATTATTAATGATCCCTCTTAACTAGAAATGATTATTGATTTCAAGACAAAGAAGGAATTGTACCAAAATATCTTTTTAATCACTTGAAGCACATGGACGACTTCACTAAAAGCATATTAAACAGCTTCATTTCATGAAAGCTCTCTCCAGTGATATAAAAATATCATTTGTACTTGATAAGTGCAAAATTGTTCATGTACACCAAGGAATGATAGAAACTGAAGGCTCTGAACTTGAATTCAGAGGCCAAATTGAACCAACAGATGAAGTACCATGGTCTTCAAGCAAGACACATCAAGTATGAGGCTGTATATGTTAAAAAAAAATACTGAGAGGCATTTTGAAAGCAATGCTTAATGGAAAATGCACATTTAATGCAATTAGCCTCTGCAAAACCAGTCAGTGGGTGCTTTTGGCACAGTAAAATGGAAGATAATAGCTTTAAAGGACGTTAAAAAAAACCATTCCCTATAATGTTAATGAAACACAAGGCTCATCATGCTAAGTACCAGTGCCTGGCACACAGTAAGTGCTTAATTCTTAATACTTGAAAAAGGAGGAAGATGATTGAAGGATGTTCTTGGAACACATAATAAAACAGGCCAAATATGTACATTAATACTTTTGGGGACACACAAACCCTCCTTCACAGAGCGTTAGTAAAGTCTGACAACAGATGTATGTGCGTGTATGCACACGTATAGTATAGACATTTAATTTGCAAACACATATGTATATGTATAAATTTATATGTTTATATGCATACATATAAAGCACATGGCTATATAACCATAAATCCAGTGGCCTGTATATATACATACATGCATATATACATGTGTATGTATATGCATGTGTTGCATACATACATGCATACACATACCCCACTGGATTTTTTTTAATGTAACCACAAGTGTTTTATCTCTAGTCAGTGCCTTTGAAATATCTAAGATCCAAAAGTGGAATGAAAGAGTACTTCATGGATGATATCCATATGAATGCAAACAAGACGTTAAAATAGATTTTATTATTGTTGTTCAGTCATTTCAGTTGTGTCTGACTTCATAACCCCATTTGGGGTTTTCTTGGCAAAGATATTGGAGTGGCTTTCTATTTCCTTCTCCAGCTCATTTTACAGATGAAGAAACTGAGGCAAACAGGGTTATGTGACCTACCCAGGGTCACTTAGTTGGTAAGCGTCTGAGGTCAGATTTGAACTCAAGCAGTACGAGGCCAGGCCCAGTACTCTATCCACCAGCACTAACTAGCTGTCCCAGAAGCATGAAATAAATGACTCAGTCATGCAAATCTATTTATAGAAATGGAGACATTCATGCTAATAATTTAGGATCATTTGCCACTGCCATCAGAAATGACAGAAAGGTTATCCATAAGGAAGCCATATTCATTGATTAATATAGATCTTGCAATGAAAAGAGTGAAATTGTACAACATATCACTGCAGGTTGCAAAAATAAAGCATCATCCAGAGGATACCTAAAAAGTAACCACTTGATTGAATGGCTAGGACTGTACAACAAAAGTTTGATATCCCTTATAGACCAACAGATGACAAGTCCCTATACTACAAACACAAAATCCCAAGATATCCTTGAGAATTCAGGAAATAAACAATACTAGAATTTGAGCATTGTTTACAGACAGAGCTGTCGCCTACAACTGCCTGGACATAACATTGGCTGCATCACTGAACTTTGAGTAATGAAGACACTTTTGAGCTAGTGACTCTGGGCAAGTCACTTAACTTCCCTAGGATTCAGCTGCTTCTTTTATGATCTTTGTAGTCCCTTCTAGTTCTAAATCTATGATCCTACAAAAACTCATAATCTCTAAATTACAGTACACGGAAGGAAAGGCATTCAAAATATAGAGACCTAGCAGAAGAAATTAAAATCACGTGGGAAAAAGACAAAGGTCTATCTTGTGGCCTACTATTGGATTTTTCTCAGATACTTTCAGTGAATCTGCAGAAGATGAGCTTACATTCCAGTATTCTTATTTAGTTACGATAAAGTCATTTACCTACTTATACCATCACCTACAAAAGATTAAATATGAAGGCATAATAGCAATGTAGCAACGAATTCTCATTCCATTTATATCTATATCTAATTTCTTAAAATATGAGAAGAGAACAAGATAACGGTTAAAATAATAATAATGATTATTTTCTATATTTCATTGCATGATCTGTATTACATCGATGAGTTTGGATTTCTTAATTACTACTGCTATAGAACTACTACCTTGTCTTCTTCTTAGCATCATCATCATCATCATCATTATTACAAATACCTTGGTCTTCTCTAGCAAGACAGCTTGAACATAAAGTTATCAAGGAAAAAGCTATTACTGTATATTTCAAGAGACTTACTGGCATCCTACAGTCAAAGCCAAATAGGAACAACACATTTAGGGCAATTAATAACTTCACAGTAATCTATGCTTTTGAAATAGTAAAATGGACTACAGATTTAGAAAGTATCCATACAATATTAATGAAATAAATGGCCCATCATCTCAAGGAAGCCATAGAAAGCATAACACTTTATCTTCAAAAGAAAGAGTACTCTTCTCAGATTATTTAATAAACAGGTAAAAGTTTAAGGAATACTTCTGGAATTTGCCACTTCTGAAAATAGGAATATGTCACTGAACCTACCAAATATGACTTATCTATGTTGGTTTACCTCCAGATGGAACCTACAAAGCCTCTTCATTTTTGTGACATATTTTTTTTCCGTTTTCTTTTGGAAGGAGGAATGCAGGGCAATTGGGGTTAAGTGACTTGCCCAAGGTCACATAGCTAGTAAGTGTGTCAAGTGTCTGAGGCCAGATTTAAACTCAGGTCCTCTTGACTCAAGTGCTGGCACTCTACTCACTGTGCTATCTCGCTGCCCCAAATGACAAGGTGATGTCTTGACTCACATGTGAATTGGAGTTGCACAAAACCATCAGCCTCACTCTCTCTTCCAGAGTCATCAAAGTCCAGTGGCGAGAGAAAAGTCAGGATGACTGGATGCAGTGGATGACCTTGGCATCTTCCATGTCTGACCAAGCTCTAAGTGCTCTACAATGTCTGCTTCAGCTGCCTTCATACTGGAACAAATTCTTGTCATCATCCATTCTGCCAGGGGAAGTCTTCACATGTTTGGGGTTCACATCTGCCTAACTCACTCACCAACAGGCTTGAGGCCTGTCACTTACTCTCCACCTGGTTTAGCCCATCTGCCAAGATGGTTTTACCATCTTTACCTATGCTCCAGCTCCTTGGAGTCACAAAACCTCTAAGATCAAAGAATAGAGCCAAAAGGCTCATCATAGGCGACATTTACATGAACTCAACCAAGAAAATGTCAACAAAGAACTGGCCAAAAGGCAGAATCATGTGTATTTATTTACAGAAACAGAGGGATTTATTATAGCCTTTGGGCTGTACCACTCTCTCCAGCTAGCACTCACAGGTTGGGTACCCTCGTGGTTAAATACTCCAGGTTCCAAATACCCTATTTCTGTCCTCCTAGCTCTCAACCTCTCACCAGTGTATTTCACTTTGGATAGTCAGAGGATACAGTCAGCTCAAAACAAAGGCATTTTATGAATGACAAAGTCAGAAAAGTACCAACAAAACACCTCCCCCATAAGCCATGGTGTGATGTCCTACAAATTCACAGAGTGTTAGTGGGAAAAGTGGATGCCCAAGGAGTTCACAAATGGAGAAGCACATATGTTGGGAACACGTGTGGCCTAGAGAACTTATAGCTGTGGCACTCTTCTTCTTCCCATGTATTCTCAGGGTGTCTTCCAGTTGCTCCTTGCAGAGGGTGTGCCATCTTTGCTGAGTGAATCACTAGATGCTTTCCCTTAGGCGGGGCACGTGGCATCAATGCTGGGCCATAGTTGGGCTTTAGCTTCAGGTTCAGCTAAAATCCTGATCCAAAATTCCAGCTAAGTCCCCTTGAAGAACTAGAATCCATACCATCTTAGGCCAGTAGGCTCCAGGACCTGACATCTCCTGAGGAGGTTTGCAGTTCCAGTTGCTGGACTTTTGATTCCTCTTGTCAACTTGTAATATATGGTACATGCATGAAACCCATTTGCCATTAGGTATGCTTATTAGGGCTGATAGCACATTACCAAGCCTCACACTCATTGATGCATATAGTGAAACTGTATTGCCTTTTCCATAATACAAACATCAGACCCTCTGGGAACAAACCACCAACCTGATTCCTGACGGTCCTAGTAAGCATTTCTTAAACCAGTGCTCATGACAAGATTCTCACTCTTCTCTTCCCAGCCAGAGGAAATATGGCAGGGCTCTGTCAATCAGAACGGCTCTCATGCTCACATTTCTAAGTCGAGGGAAAGCAGGAGATTGTTGCAGTCATGACACAGAAATAGGTTGATGTCTGAGGCCTCCTGTGGGTTTTTTTTTATGTTCTAGCTAAAAGCATTTATAAATTACATCTAAGTTCTGATTGGTGACCATTACCAAAGCTTATGATAAATGGAAACTCTCAATAAAAGCTAATGTCATTAGCAGGTGTTTATCTGTGATTTACAAGATTTGGGAGGGACTCACGCCATTAGGGATTATTTGCCAATTTTGGTGGATATATATCACTGCCAAACTATACAGGTTATCTTGATAGAGAAAAATAGCTTACATAACAAGTACTTAGGCATAAAATGGAGCTGCTCATTCTATGTTATTCCCACTACACAACCTACATTCAACATGACTCCACAGCTGGATTCTCTCTATTAGAGGCTGCCATATACTTCTGCTTCAAGATACCATCACCAGCGATGGGGGAGAGGAGAGAAAAATCCCCACTTCTCTTGTTAGACCCTCCAGGAGGCACAAGGGAAAAGCAAAGAACAAATTCTTAGCAGCTGAGCTCTTTCTCCATAGCTGGAATTTTTTCCTCAACTCTACCAGGGCCAGGTCGCTAATTTTTATACCCTCACACCAGAACAGAGTGGAGGTAGAAAAACCCATGGACAAATCCATTGTCTCTGTCAAGCTTTAGCAGAATTTTCTGATCCTTTCATATGCAAATGACCCCTCAAAGTCTCTCTCCTTCACAGGCTTCAAATGACCCACTCAAAGCCTGAAAATGACACATCCTTACAACTGTCCCTTACATCCTCAAAGTCTGAAAACTTCTGTAATTTTCGAAGTGCCATTCAAGGTTTAAGAGGCCATTTTTCTTTTTTTTTCTTTTTTTTTTCCTAGGGGAGGAGGCAAGGCAACTGGGTTAAGTGACTTGCCCAAGGTCACACAGCTAGTAAGTGTGTCAAGTGTCTGAGGCCAAATTTGAATTCAGGTCCTCCTGACTCCGGTCCCAGTGCTCTACCCACTGCCCCACCTTGCTGTCCCTAAGAGTCCCTTTTTCATTCGACAGCTCCAACAGATGCATCTGTGGTATCCTATCCATTTTACAGATTTTACAGGGCTTATGCCAAGATAATAGGATTTTAGATTTGGAAAGGATCTTAAAGGTCATTTAGTCCAACCTTCTCCTTTTACACATAAGGAAGCTGAGTCCCAGAGATGAGAAAGGATTTCCCTAAGATCATGCAGAAAGTAAATTATAGAGCCAGAACTTGAACACAGGTCTCATGACTCTTACGTCCAATGTACCTCTCATTACACAACAATTACGCATTGTGATATTCAAGTCGACTCAATTCAACTAACTCAGTGACCTACAAACTAGGCCTTTGCTGGGGGTGGAGTGTTACAGAGACAATAATAACATTCCATAGCATTTTAAGATTTTCAAAGCAGTTTACAAATATTACCTCATTTAATCCTGACAACAGCCCTAGGAGGTAGGTGCTATTACATTTAAGGAAAATGAGACAGACAGCAGTTAAGTGATTTGTCTAGGGTCATCCAGCTTGTAATTGTCCGGGGCTGGATTTGAACTCAGGTCTTCTTGATCTCACATCTTCTTTCTTATTTTGAAAGTCTGCCCCAGCCTTTGGTTCATTTTTTATTGCCCCAGGAGGTGTCTCTTAGATCCTTCTCCAATATCCACTCTGACCCTTGACCCTGAAGAATAATACTACTGAAATCCTGTCTTCCCTAACCTCTCTTAATTCCAGTGATTTCCCCTTTTTAATTATTTCCTATTTATCCTGCCTACAGCTTGCTTTGTATATATTTGTTTTCATGTCGTCTTCCCCATTAGATTGTTAGCTCCTTGAGGGCAGGGACTGTCTTTTTGTATCCCCACTTCTTAGTACAGTGTCTAACACATGATAGGCATTTAATAAATGTTTATTGACTAGAGTAACACAAAGGGAAGGGTAAGACAAAGGCTCCCAAAAGCCAGTGTTTTGGTTGGGTGTTTGGAGATACTCAGGTTTCATGGGAGATGATGCATTGATAATTCTTCACAAAGAAAGAACTCTTTTAGAGTACACATGGGGTCAGGAAATCTGGGGTCAAATCTTTGCTCCAGCACTTGTTATCATGGGACCATGGGCAAATTACTTCATATCTCCTAGGTTCTTCACCTTCAAAATACAATCATATTTGTACTCCTTCCCTTACAAGATGTTAAAAGTATCTCAATCTGACTCCAGGTTCTCTGACTCAAAAACCAGTGTTTATAGTGGACTATATCATGGGGTCCTAATTTTGGCTAGACACACAGTCCTTGATTTTAGAGGGACCACCTTGGTGGTACAGACTGGAGAGAGCAAGAATGTAGTGGGCTCTATTAGGCAGGGGTGGAGGGAGCCTGAGGAGTCACCTGAGTCTGCTTCAATCCCGCCATGTTTCTGTCCCTGTAGATGTCTGACTTTCTTCTCTGCTTAAAGGATGCTTTTTTCATACACTAATTGGGCTGCTAGAATCTGTTCACACACAAAGCTTCTGGCCTGGGACAGACATAGCCTCAGGCCCTCCCTTGGAGATCAGGCCAAGACATACAGTGAGTATGAAGTGGGGGAGATGGCCAGGAGGAAGCTTTTTTTAGTGGAAAATTAATTTCCTCCTAGCCCTAAGAGATATAGGTTACTATACCTCTGGAAGGATCAGAAAGACTCCACTGTGCTCTTGGGGGCTTACTGACTGGAAAAGTGGGCAGCAAACCCTTAACAAGAACCTGAGAACCCCAGAACACTGACCATACCATTTTGTGTTCCCTTGCTTGTGAGCCCAGGTGTTGGGGTTGGCTGAGGACACGGGGGTTGGTGAGTAGGGACAGTGGCCAAGAAAGGAAGGGAAGAAGACTGGCAAGCAGAAATTTGATAGGCACATGGCTGGTGGGCAAAGAATTGGCAGACCTAGGTATGGTGGGTCTGGCAGACAGAGGTCTTTTCAGGAAGGGTCAGTGGTCGGGGAACTGGTAGTCAGGTAGCAGATGGGGCTGGTAGGTAAGGAAATAGTAGGCAGTGGGTATAGGAGTAAGGGGCCAGCGGACAGGGGGAGCTGCTCAGGAAGGAGACCTAGAGATGGGAGCGGTAGATAGACGAATGGCAATGAAGTAGGTTGGTGAGAAAAGGCTTAGAAAACAAGGAGTTGCCTGGGAGGTGGACTTGCAATGCAAAGGGAAGAGTGTGAACAGGAAAGTGTCTGGGTACAAGTCAAGCAGACAGGTGGCAGATAGGATTGGCTGGTCAGGGAAGAACTGGGCATTTAATCCTAGAGCGGTTCCTCTGGGCTGGGCCTTTAAAATGGCTTAAACAGATAACAACACAGAGTCCTGAACTGTCCCAGTTTTTTACTTAAAGAAAAATCCAGCAAGAAGCCGGAGAGACAGGAAAGGCCCAGCTAAAGAGGAGGAGAGGAGAGGAGGCTGAATCAGGGATTAGCTAAATTGCTCCAATTATGGAGATGCAAATTCAGCATCTCTTCTGCTGCTGGTCTTAGTCCCTTGGTATCCCTTAGCAGTACACCCTGAATGTTGGGATGAAGAGTGTCTATTTTTAGCCTTCGTGTAAATACCACTTTGGAGACGGACTGGACTTGGCCTTGGGAAAAAAAAAACCAACAACAGAAATGATAACCCTGTTTCCAAGATAGAAATACTGAGGCCCCCGGGGAGAAGAGCAGGGCCCTGGAAAGAGGGAAAAGACCAGAGGATTTAAAGCTGGAATAGGCTTTTAAAGATTATCTAGTTCTACCTTTCATGTTACAAATGGAGAAACTGAGGCTCCAAATGGTTAAGCGGCTTGTAAAGGTCATAAAAGGGGAAGAAGTAGCATAAAAACTGGGATTAAACATCTGGGTGTCTGATTCCACTTCTCTATGCCACAAGACGTAAGGACAATAACAATACCTATTTCTTTAGTACTTTGAGATTTACAGCACTCTCTCCGCAACAACTCTGAAAAAAGGCAATAACATTTTTAGCCCTATTTGAAAATGAGGAAACTAAAGTTTATGCAACTTACTTGGTCATACAATTAAGAAGTATCAGAGTCAAGATCTGAACCTAAAAGGGACCCTACCTCCCATTCCCCTCCTCAGTAGTTGAGGATCCTTAGGAAGGAAAGAAACAAGTATTTAGTAAGTGCCAGGCACTGTACTAAGCACTGGAGATACAAAAACAAGCAAAAAAAAATTCCTGCCCTCAAGGAGCTTACATTCTAATGGGGAAAGACAACACACAAAAGGATGCTTAGAAAGGGAAGGGAGTCAGTTATGGGAATAGAGGTACCCTGGGCATGGCTCTGAAGTTCAGAGGAAGTTGAAAACAGGGCTGGGAGGGAAATGAAGGTAGGCTGGCCTGGGGCCCTGTACAAAGTGGAGGGTTCAGGAAGAACTCACTAGTGGGAAAAAGGGAGTGTGTCTTCAGAAGGGATATTCCATGGTGAATAGGCCATGGGGAAGGGGGGAAGGGCTAGGAAGTAGGAAGCAAGGACTAAGAAGTATACTGCTGTTCAGCTATCTTCTCAACTCAAATGACTCCTGCTTTATACCTAGAACTCTCGCCTCTCCCTTGAGCTCTTGTCCTGCATTTCCAGCCTACTGGACATCTCTACCTGGATGTTTCATATGCATTTCAAACAACACATTTAAAACAAACTCATTATTTTCCCCCCAAGGCCACCCCTCCTAACTTCTCTGCTTCTGGCAAGGTTGCTACCATGCTTCCAGTTACCCAGATTCTCAACTTAGAAGTCATCCTCAAATCTTCACTCCCCCTCCTCCTGCCATATCCAACCACCTACCAAGTGTCTTCCTCCTTATGCAAATCAAAAAGCATTTATTAATTGCCTACTATATGCGGGGTTAGACATTGTAGCTACAAACACACAAAAAAGTGAGACAGTTCCTGCCGCAAAGAAACTTACATTCTTTGGGGAAAATATAATGTAGTCACAGACGAGCAAATACAGAATATATGTAAAATAGCATATATACGTATATGTGTATGTATGTATATATACACACATATGTACATATATGTATGTACATGTATGTATGCGGTATAGTGGATAGAGTGCTGCACCTGGAGTCAGGAAGATTCCTCTTCCTGAGTTCAAATCAGGCCTCAGACTCTTAGTAGCTGCGTGACCCTGGGCAAGTCACTTCACTCTGTTTGCCACAATTTTTCACCTTAAAATGAGCTGGAGAAGGAAATGGCAAGCCACTCCAGTATCCTTGCCAAGAAAACCCCAAATGGGGTCATGAAGGGTTGGACACGACTGAAACAACTGAACAACAACAAAATACAGTGATACTGGGCCTCAGGTTCATAACTTCCAGACCTGGATCTCTGATCCTATCACTTTATGACTTGGGATGGCACTAACAATTGGGAGAATCAAGAAAGGCCTCTAATGGAGGTGGTAGTTGAGTTGAACCTTGAAGAAGTTAGAGGGTCCAGTCTGCAGAGGGGAGGAAGAAGACCTTTCTAACTTGAGAGACAGCTGGATCAAAGACATGAAGATTAGTGGTGGAATAGTGTTTATGTGGAACATTCAAGTAGGCAAGTTTGGTTGTAGCATAGAACAAATATGAGGGAAATGCCAAACCTTTAAGTTTGTATTTTATCATGAGGGTAATGGGGAGCCATTGAAACTTCTTGAGTAGGGCAGTAGCATGGTCAGAATTGAGCTTTATGGATATCAGCTTAGCATTCATATGTAGAGAGGATGGATCAAAGAATTGAGAGACTGGCTATTCAGAGAAACTATTAGTAGGCTATTTTGATTGTCCAGGCAAGGAGTAATGAAGACCCGCTAGGGTGGTTGTGACATGAGAGAAGAGGTGGAAATGATGGGACTTGGTAGCTGGTTGGACATGGCAGGAGGAGGGGGAGTATAGATTTGAGAATGACTTCTAAGTTGAGAATCTGGGTGACTGGAAGCATGGTAGTACCCTTGACAGACATAGGGGAGTTTGGAGAGGTGACTTTGGCGAGGGAAATAGTGAACTTGTTTTAAATGTGTTGAGTTTGAAATGCAGATGAGACATCCAGGTGGAGATGTCCAGCAGGCTGGAAATGCAGGACAAGAGCTCAGGGGAGAAATGAGAGTTCTGGGTATAAAGCAGGAGTCATCTGAGTTGAGAAGATAGCTGAACAAATGGGAGCCCAGGAGAGAGTGGCATCTATTTTATGTAGGCTTGTCTAGTTTCCTTTAAAGGGAATGGGGAAAGCCTTTTGGGAGATCATTGTTGATTTGGCTTCCTTTCTGCCAGAAGCTTCAATCCCTTCAGTTTTAGAAGCTCTGCTTCCTTCACCTGGGTATTTTGCCTATTTAACTAGTCATTCCCACATCTGCCTCTTTGCAGTGGGACCTTCCCCTGGGTCCTTATAGTCACATGAGGCCATTGTCCTTGGGGGTTCCATAAAGACTAGGCTAAGTGGAGCCTTCAGTAGGCACCAAGAGGTGGCGAAATTAAACAACCATTAGACCTTTGGAGTTATAAGCTCCTTGAAGTAGCTGCTCCCTATTTTGAAAAAACATTGTTGTGCCCTAATTGCCACTGAACTGATGATGCAAGGTCACACCATTACCCTTCACCCAGTTTCCCATTAGGAGTTGAGTGATGCAATATTGGTAAGGTGCAGGGGGTTTCCATTGTTCAATCATGCTCACATAGACCCCTTAGGTGTTAGTTGCCTTTCATGGAGCAGACTATGACTTTGCCAGAGGCTGGCCTTCACTTCCAGACTCAGTGCTTTGCCTATTCTACTGACCCAGCTGATCCCTACCTACGAGGAATTAGTTTCTTGGGGAATGCTGTTTTTCTTGGTTTACCAATGGCTCTTACCATTTTGAGAGAGGTATGCACCACTGGACCTTGGTGGCCATTAATCCAATAACAGAGGACAGCCTGAGGTATCAGGATATGCTGGCAAATCCTCCCAGTGAGCCAATGGCTAGTGAATAAGGGCCATGAGGGATGGGGGCAAACAAAATTTTTTTTCATACTGATTCCTAGGTAGTAACCATAGGTCTGGCTGAGTGATGCGGGTCCTGGAGAAAATAGAACTAGACAATTAAAAATTCTTCACTTTAGAGTCAGGACTGATGGAGGAATTGTGCTGATGCTTTCAACTGTATAGGGTATCCCTAAAGTCTGAACACATAGGAAAATTGATGGCAATGTGGAGTTATTGCATCGAGTTCACATGAATCTTGCAAAGCGCATCAACCTTTACATCACAAATGATGGAAATCATATTGAAGGTGTTATTTGTTAATATTCCAATTAAAATATGGTTGAAAATTTCATTCATTTCATTTCTTGAAAATATGCATTTTTGCCTATGTGTCCAGACTTTAGGAATACACTGTATAGATAGGTGTTTGTAGGGCATATTAGTGACCATCAGAGATTTCGTATACATTCTCCATCCTGCTGGAGTGAATAATCTGGTTGATCAATTTACGAGAATGGCAGAGTTTGGGTCCATCATCAATATGGATATGGGGGTCATGATGCTACATCAATGGGCATGGAATCACATGATTTTGTAAAGATGTTCCTCTTGGAAGCCGGAACATCTGCCTTTGAAAGTTCAGCATGACATGATCCCATATGGTTCTTGACCCACTTCTGATTTGTAAACTGATTATTTTGGCCCTCTTCCCCCATCTCAGGGTGAGAGGTTTACTTTAACAGCTTTTGTTGTTGTTATTCAATTATTTCAGTCATGTCTGACTCTTCGTGACCCCATTTGGGGTTTTCTTGGCAAAGATATTGGAGTGGTTTGCAATTTCCTTCTCCAGCTCATTTCACAGATGAAGAAACTGAGGCAAAGAGGGTTAAGTGACTTGCCACTTACCACCCACTGTACCACCTAGCTGCCAGTTAAGTCTGCCACCAGTCCAGCCACCATCAAAGCTTTTACAGAATATAACTTTCCTTGTGCCTTCTCCTGCCCACCCTGTACTTACCATGAAGAAGGTATGAGGCTCATCACTATCATACTATCTGGATCTTTCATCTTTCATACTGTCCCCATGTAGTTAGAATCATCAAACACTGCAGCGGACTCTTAAAAGTGCATGCTCCTTCATCACCACACCCCTGATTTGGAGGGATAAGTGGCCTACCTTCCAGAGGCTGTGTTTTTGCTAAATCAGCATTGCCCCAAGAAGAGGTAAGGCTCTCCATCCCATTGGTTTCTCTCAGCTCCCACAAAAGCATCCAGGCTAACAGAACACCAAATACGTGACAGGTTTTGGTTAACATGACAAAAAATAAAAAACAAAGAATTTGCACCCGAGCCCATAAACAGTCATGCTGACTTCACTCTCTGGCCCCCCACATCCCTTTCAGTGGGTCTTTGTCTCTCAGGGACATTTAAAACCTTCTAGACTTATAGGACTATCCTAGGAAGGCCTCCCCTCCCACCCCCACCTCAAAAAAAGCCAAAAGCACCCAGGGCTAATAAGAGTGTTGCTTTACCTTTCCATGTACAATGATCATAACTCACACAGTTGGCTGCTCTACATAGTGGCCCTAATCCCTTGCTTCTCTGTTTTGGTTCTTCCTTGGTACAGAAACTTGGTTCAGGAACTCCTCCACTAAGTCCTCCTCACCTGACATTGGCAGCTGGTGGTGCAGTGGATAGAGTGCTAGACGGGGAGTCAAGAACACCCGAGTTCAAATTCAGACTCAAGTTCTTATTAGCTGTGTCATCCTGAGTGAGTGATTGAACTGTCTGCCTCAGTTTCTTCAATTGTAAAGTGGGACTAATAATAGCACCTAACTCTCAAGGTGGTGAGGATCCAACAAGATGATATTTATAAAGTACTTAAGGCAGAGCCTAGCACATAGTAGGCATAATACTTGTTCCTTCCTCCCTTCCCCACTTCTTCAATTCTCTTGGTTCCTTAGATGTGCCTGTCTTTCTCCAGGAAACCCAGTCTTAATCTGTAGGTAGCCTTTCTTCTCTCCCTGTATGTCTCCAATTCTCCAATATTTCTAGGTTCTAGACCACGTTTGAAGACCAAGCCCAAGATTATATTGTTCAAGTGTATGGATTCTCCAATATTTCTAGGTTCTGGACCATGTTTGAAGACCAAGCCCAAGATTATATTGTTCAAGTGTATGAAATAGTCCCAAATCAGCAAACAACTCCTTTTCAGCTTAGGACAATGCAAGTTTACACCTTGTTAAAGAGTTAACCTTATGAGGAGGGGATCTCATCCTTTGGGAAGAAACAGATAGAGACAATCAGAATTCTTTTTTCCTGCTCTTCAATTTAGCAAATATTTATGTGTCTACATGTTACATGAGGAAGTGGGGCACTGGAAAGAATTCTGGCAAATGGACCCTTATTCAACATATTCTCTTGGTCACACCTCCCCTTTATGGGGTGAGTACTGGTATTTGGGTTTGAAGCCTGGATTCAGGACCAGCTCCCAGGCTTTGTGAATGAGCAAGTCATTTAATTTTCCTCCTTACTTTCACATACTCTCTCACAGGGTCATTGCGAAAGAAAGTAAACCTTAAAATACAATAAAATAGAGGCCATTATCATATTTTTCTTGGTGGGATATTGGAGGTTGGAGAAGGGACAGAGAGAAAGATGCTTTGGGAGTCTTGCCACTGGGATCTCAGTAGATCACAGAGTCATATACACTACACCCTACTCCTTGTCCTTCCTTCCTTTTCCCCGGGGTATATTGAAGTAGGGAACACCTGTTCACCTTCCTCCCAGTCCCACCCTAGGGAGTGGGCCATTGCCAGGAGCTACTGGAGGTTCCATTCTCACCCAATGCCTCCCCTTACACTTCAGGTCTTTCCTCTCCCAAGAAAGTATCCTTGGGCTCTGCCACATGTGTATATCAGGAAAGAAAAAGTTGGGGTCTCCAATACCTACAGCTGAACACTTGACACCTGGTTTCTAGGGGTTGTTGCTCTCATCCACCCTAAGGCTGTGATGTGAAATATTGCTAGGGTAGTGTTAGATAGCGCAGCCTTAAAGACAGGGAGCCTGAGTTTTCAGATGATGAAATCAAAGCTGTCCATAGTCACATGAAAAAATGCTCTAAATCAGTATTAATTAGAGAAATGCAAATTAAAACAACTCTGAGGTACCACCTAGCACCTATCAGATTGGCCAATATGACAGAAAAGGAAAAAGACAAATGTTGGGGGGGGGGTGGAAAAATTGGGACACTAACGCATTGTTGGTGAAGTTGTGAACTGATCCAACCGTTCCGGAGAGCAATTTGGAACTATGCCGAAAGGGCTATAAAACTGTGCATACATGTTATGTTGACCCAGCAATACCACTTCTAGAGCTGTATCCCAGAGAGATTTTTTTTAAAATGGGAAAAGAACCTATTTGTATACAAATATTTATAGCAGTTCTTCTTGCGGTGGCAAAGAATTGGAAAATGAGGAGATGCCCATCAATTGGGAAATGGCTGAACAAGTTGGGATATAGCATTGTAACAGAATACTATCACACTATAAGAAATGGCAAGCAGTATAATTTAAAAAAAAAAACCTGGAAAGACTTAAATGAACTGATGCGAACTAAAGTGAGCAGAACCAGGAGAACATTGTATACCGTAACAGCAACATTGTAAGGTTAATCAACCGTGAATGACTCAGCTATTCTTAGCAATACAATGATCTAAGACAATTCCCAAAGACTTGTGATGAAGAATGCTATCCACCTTCAGAGAAAGAACTGATCGAGTCTGAATGCAGATCAAAGCAGACTATTTTTCACTTTATCTTTTTTCATGGATTTTTTTTGGTCTGTGTTTCCTTTCACAACATAACTAATATGGAAATATGTTTTGCATGATAGCACATGTATAATGTATATCAAATTGCTTACATCTTCAGGGAAGGGAAAAGGAAGGGAGAAAGGAGAAAATTTGGAACTCAAAATTTAAAAAACTCAAATATTAAAAACTGATTTTACATGTAATTAGTGAAAAAATAAAATTACACGTAATTTGAAACAAAAATATATTTAATTAGGAAAAACCAAAATATTGTTTAAAAAATAAGATAAGAGAGCCTGCAAGAGCTATGGAATCTAACAAGAAAGCATTCCCCATCACCAGGGACTAAGCCCTGCTTCCTGAATCCCTAGTCACCTGCAGAGTAGCTTCCAGTACCCAGCTGAGATGACCATAGCCCCAGGCACCGATGCTTGTAGTTATAGGTCTGCAGGCTCCATTCTGGAGTCCATACAGAGAGCCAAAGCCTACTTACTCCCCCGGCCCCTGATGGCAGCCTAGGAGTGGCTACCGGGACCAGATGTGTGGGGCAATGACCCCAACTGGGCCTAAACTCAATAGATGTAGGGAGGGAGCTGAAGCTAACCCAAAGAGCACTGAAGCATACCTGCATATCCTAGTTACTTGCCTGGGTCAATGGGCCCATGAGAATGAGTGTCTGTTGATGTAGGCAGGGAAGTCAGGACCAATCTTGCACCTGGACATCCATTCAAGAGGCCTCTACAAAGAACTCCCCCTAGCCATGTCCAGTCTTAGGAAACTGCTACCACTCCTATGCCCATTCTAACCAAGGGTGAAACTGACTAGGATCAAAACCAGCATCAATACATGAAAGCAGTTGCTCCTAAGAGACTTCCTATGAAGGATGAAAAAATCAAGGAACTAGTTAGAGTCTTTACCGGTTGGCAATAGACAGTTCAATTCTGCCACACTCATTCATGGGGTACCCATTCAAGGTCAGACTGGGAGCCTAATGTTAAGCATTGCTAGTCCTAAGATAAACCAAATTTTCTTCCACTGGTTAAGCAGCAATCAAAATAAAAGGTTAGCAGTCAGTTCTGGCCAGTTGACATAGGCAATACCTGAAGAGGCAGGCCATTTTGATGGTGAAGGTGACAATGGTACCCACACCAATGTCATTGGTATCCATGGTAGTGCCTATGACAGTGCCTCCAGTGCTGTCCATGGCATTGCCCATAACAGAGTCCAAAGCAGGATGTCTATTCCCTAAAGATCCCCCAGACCACATTAGGGAGAGAGTGATTACCATACATTCTGCTTGCAACTATAACGATAACTTTTTCTCCAGTGGAGCCAAAACCATCAAGAAATCCACCTCAAAAATCCAAGCTCCACTTACTCCCCAAATCTGAACCTAAAAATTATTTTTGCCATCATCTCCACTAAGGCTGGGCTGGATAGCAAAGACGGAACTTTGCATGCTATCTACTAATGAAGAATTCATATAGGGCTCCAACTCTGAGTACCAGGCCATCTACATCAGAGACAAAAAAGTCTCCAGTTACCCTATGGCCACATGCAGCATGGATGGCCAAGAGCTCTACTCTAGGCAGCTCCCTCAATTTCAGACCCCTCGTACCCTGGGCTCCTGCCAGCCAGACAAAGAGAGCATGATAGTAGACATATGCACTCGTCAGACCAAATTTGGGGTTGTGTGTGAAGGAACTAAATTTCGTGGGGAGGCTCACTGCAAGGAGGACCTCAGAAGCCTTACTCTAGGGACACGGCCCATCTATGTGATGGATAATGTGGTCTGCCCCCGATCTCCAACCACCCTGACCATTGCTTCCCAGCAGGTTGAGCTTCCTAGCAAAGTCCAACCCTGGGCCACTAGCCCCGGTCCCTCCCAGACATCTAAGGTCACAGACAGGGAAATCACAAAGTCAGTGACAAGGAACAGCAGTGCAAATCTGGAAGAGAGGGGCAGGTCTGTTACCCCTATGCCCACAAAAATTGGACTGCTTAGTGGTCACATACCCCTGGAGCCACCCTACTTTGTTGGACAAAATATTCTAACCTACCAGAAAGAAACCTGCTGGCCCCGGGCAACATCAGACAAGGGTAATCCTACACCCTCCTTCTGGGTCCCACAAACTTACTCCTCATCAGACACCTCCAAGAGGTCAGTGACTATGGAGCACAGCGAGGGTGCCACAGTCAAAAGCCAATCCAAGAAATCAACCTCCTATGGCTCAACAAGAGAGGAAGGGTTCACTGTCCATTCCTATGAGAGCAATATGATAGAGGGTGTTTCTAATATAGCTGAAGTCCCCAGAAAAAACAATGCTGAGTCCCTTCAATGTGCTTCACTCTTCCACAAGGAATTAGCTGCAACCATGGACTCTACCCGATCCTCAATGCAAAACAACGGTACATCTGTACCTCTGCCCACCCATGTAGGTATACTGAGGATGCCCTTCTCACCAGAAATCCAGATCTGTGCTGGAAAGGATGGGATGAATCAGGGTATGGCAAGCCAGGATACCAACACCAAGATTTCATGGGATATAGCCAGCAGTGCCAGCTACAGAAAATCCTCGGATAAGAATCTGTCCATTGGTACCTACTGCTGCCCTGGTGTCACTTACAAGACACTGCCCATGACTTTGATGGACAAGGGGTCTAATTATACCAAATATTCCCTCACTGAGTCAAGTGAAAACCGTTCAATGACCAACCTCTTTGAGCTATTCAGAGGACCTTGTTCTGAGCTGCCCTCAAATGCTGATTTCCAAGAGCGAGCCCCTGCCCAAATGACTTCCTGCCACACAACAGACCTCTACAAAAGCCTGGCTGCTGTGGTGATAGACACAGGAACAGGTTATAGTAAGTGTGGTCTGGCGGGCGAGGATCGTACCCGTGCTGTAGTGCCTACTCGGGTGGGAATACACCGAAACCCCAAAGGGGATAAAACACCCTACTATATCACAGAGGACGTAGAGGCAGCTTGTTCTACGCTGATCCGTGGTGTGGTTACTGACTGGGATGCCCTAGAAGTCCTTTGGAACCACATCTTCTACAGCAAATTGTGTGTGGTGCCTGAGGAATTGGCTGTACTGGTGGCTGATTCACCAGTCTCTCCTTGTACCAATCGTGAGAAGGTTGTTGAACTCCTGTTTGAATGCTTTGGGGTGCCTGCCATGCAAACTGTCCATCAGGCATTACTCACTCTCTATGCCTATGGTCGCACTACAGGACTGGTCATGGGTAGTGGGCATGGCACCTCCTATGTGGCTCCCATCATCACAGGTGAATTGGCACCACTGAATATCTACCGTCTGGACGTGGCTGGGAAAGACCTCTCCGAATACCTCTCCCAGCTGCTTTTGGCTGGTGGGCAGCCACCACCCAAAGCTGATGTGCTGACCCATATGAAGGAGACCTGCTGTTATGTGACCCTGGACATGGTCTCTGAACTCTGCCAAATAGAGGGCAAGTATCGGCTTGACTTTGTCCTCCCAGACAAGCATGTTCTCTCCCTTGGGGCTGAGCGGTTCCGCTGCCCTGAGGTCTTGTTTAAGCCTGACATCCTGGGCCTTGATCAGCCCAGTTTACCACAGCTGGCCCAGATTAGCATTAGCCAGCTGGAGCCACACTTGCAGGAACAACTGTTGGCTAATGTGGTTCTGGAAGGTGGGACCACTCTGCTGAATGGCTTCTCTGAGAGGGTCCAGCAGGATCTGGGGCCCACAGCCACAGTCTTATCCTTGCCCCACCGTGCCATGGCTGCCTGGCTAGGTGGTTCCATCATGGCTTCCCTTGATTCCTTCCAGACTCTGTGGTTGAGCCGCGGGGAATACCAGGAAGAGGGCCCATGGGCCATCTATAAGTACCACCTGTGATGGTCATGGGAGTATAAAGTCACTCTGGGAGTCAGAGAGGGCTCTGGGTCTCTGATATCTGCTGGGGTCATAGGATTTCAGTTGAGATAGGGGTGGGGTGGGATAGTGCTTCAAGAGACATAGTGCCATGTCTTTGCTGAATAGGAGATCTTCTCTTCCTTTCTTGGTTGGTGACACAATCAGTCTTCCCCACTCTACTCCTTCTTCTCCATCTAGAGTCAAAGATCCTTCAGTCCTCACTAGATGTGAGAGGAAAAGACAAGCTCCCACCAACAAACTTAACCTAGGCAGGCTGAGTTTCTCCTTTAGCTCCCGATTTGGGATCACAAAGATGGTGGTGCCCCAAGAAATGTAAATCTGTCTTCTTCCCCTCTAAAGGACAACTGTCCAGGACCTTCAGGGCCCAAGGAGCTGCTACTTCTCTGGGATTTGCCCCGGTTGCCCAGGCGACCAGCACAATTACCCTTGATTGCCAGCTGGTTGCCATGGAGATTTCAAACACAAAGTAATAACCCACACAGCATGCCAAATGACTCATAGCTGGGGGGTGGGGACAGAGGGAGAGGATCCTTCCTTTCTGAAGGCATGCAGGATTGTGGCTGGGGTTGGGGGGGAGAGCAGAGGTGGTCCCTGAGCCTTTCACCCCATCCAGATCCAGAGAACATAGATGCACTCTCATAATACCCAAGGGCCCCAACCCAGAATCCACCCAGCCAGCCAAGGGACTAGGCCCTAGCCTCTGGCCCTTTTCTCCTGCAGGACTTCTACCACAGGTCCATTCAGCACCATGGAAGACTCCATTGATGAGGAAGCTATAAATCAGACAGGATCCTTCCTTGTTAAGGGATGCCCAGCAGGGATAAAAGGGAAACGTGGGGCACTGGGGGCTGGGGGGGGTGAGTGTGGCTTCTCCTATGGGGAGCACATGTCAGGAACATTGTCCTGGTGTGTAGGAGAGGGAAATGAAAAATCAGAGACGGAGGTAAATAAATACCAAAGGAAGGAACCAGAAATAGGGCAAATAGCATATAATGAGAACAAATACCAGGGAATTGGGGTGGGGGTAAATGCAAGGTAATCATGACAAATACCAGGGAATGGGGTCAAATATGAGAAAAAAGGCTGTGAATACCAAAAAGTCAAACAAAAATGCCAAAACCCAAAATATCAGACTAGGAGCAAAGAGCAGAGAATAGGGGTAAATGTTAGGACATGAGAAGTAAATAAGAGTAAATGGGTTGATATGGAATTGCGTAAATACCAGGGGATGGAGAAAATAACAAGGAACATGAAAAAGCAAGAAACTGGAGCAAATATTAGAATGCGAGCAAATAGAGGGGAATTAAGGGTAAAATATCAGAGCATGGAATCAGAAAGACCTGGGTTCCAATCCAGCTTCATACTTATCTGTGTGACCCTGGGAAAGTCACTTAACCTTTATACCTCCATTCTCCCATCTGTAGTGCTGGGTCCAATGACTTAGAAGATCTATTCCAGTTTTGAATTTATGGTCCCATGAATGGGGGAGTAAATAACACGGAGTGAAGGGGCAAATGGTAAATATCAAAGATTGGGGTATCTGAGAGCAGGAGCAGAGGTGTTTCTGTCTTATGCTCCAAAAATCCCTGGCCAAGCAACAGGAGATTTCAAAGGTTCTTTTGTGAGTGGGTAGTTTGCCCCAGTCATAATTTCAGACACAGGGTCATGCTTGCAACTCTTTCCTCGGACTAGGCGCAGATGCCCCTCAGTCAGAATCAACTGCTCCTCCCTCTACCAGATGACCTGCCTTGAGCTTTGGAGGAACCCTGGGGAAGGAGAAGGACACCCACCCTCCTCTCACGGCTTGCAGGACATGAAATCTCTTTACTAGGAGACAAGCAGAGATTGAGCCGATTATGCAAATTACCCTGGCCTCTAGAGAATCGGACAGAGTTGGGACAATGCATCTGTAATCTGGGCAAGGTTTGAAAATGGTACACTGCCGCCCCCCCTCCCAGCCCCCCACATGATTGCCCTTCCTCCAAACTGTCATCATCAGAAGGCTTTGAGCCTACGTCATTAACACACAACTGTATCCAACGCAAAATAAATAAGTGCCCTGGAGAGAGGAATTTTCAGGCATTAAAAATATACGCTTTTATTAAAAGTCACATTTAAAAATGCTCCTCACCACGTGCACATTCTCCTTTGTGCTGTGTTCTGGGTGTCTGCCTGCCTTGCTTATACACCTAGAAGCCAGTCCTCTGTAAATCAGGAGGCCTGGGTTCTAGTCCAGGCCGAACTCATTGCACAACCCTGGGCAAATCCATTCCTCTCTCTCTCTCTCTCTCTCTCTCTCTCTCTCTCTCTCTCTCTCTCAGGGTTCAGTTCCCCTATGTGAAAGGTAGAGATCTGACCATGTAATCTTATATTTCTTTTCCATATCTGATATTCTATGGTTCTATGAAATCAAGAAGCACATTTCCATTACTGTAATTGCCCTCCATGCACTCTCCAATTTACCTATGCTGGCTGATTTAGCATTCTCATACAGGATTCTCCACCTCCCATCTCTGTGCTTTTGAATGTGGTTGTCCCCCATGCCTGGAATTCTGTCTCTCTTCTTCTCACCTTCCCCATCTTAGAATCCGTGACTTCCTTCCAGACTCAGCTAAAAACATTGCTTTCTGCAGGGGGCCTTTTCCAGTTTCCCTACCCCCACTCTGTTGATGTCTTCCCCTTGAAGTTATTTTCCATCTGCTTTGTATGTAGCTTGTGTTTATTTCCATGCTGTCCATACATCTGGTAATTGTCCACGTTATAGTGGCATTGTTCAATTGTCCTGGAGGGCAGGAACTGTTTTTGCTTTTTCTTCCTATCTCCGGGTTTTAAGCATGGTGTCTGGTGCATAGTAAGTGCTTACTTAATGAATGCCTGTTGATTATTGATTCATTAAGGTATATATGATTAAATAGTAGGGCCTTTTCCTGAGAAGTTTTTCTTGGGGAGGGAAGCAGACAGAACATAAGTTTTCTGTATAATTGAGAGGAGGAAAAAAAGTGGGGGGGAATGTGTGAACCCAGATCTAGGAACAGACTGGCAGAAAGGTCTATCTTAGAACTCTGAGAATAAACTCCTCAGTTTTAATATGGAAAATAAGATCTATTCTAACTGTAAGTCAAGAAATTGAGATGGGGGGAACAATATCAATTACCTGGTTTGTAACAGAGAGTCAATAAATACTTGTTGAATGAAGTTAGGAATGACCAAATGCAGGATCCTCAGTGTTAGGAAGCTGGACTGGGAGACCTTAAGGCTTCTGCCCTAGTTGGGGAGCAGCTAGGGCCTAAAGCCCCGAACACCCAGTCTAGGGGCTGGCTGCCTTGGAGGTGAAAAGAAAGCTATGCTCTTCTGGGTTAAAGAGGATTCTTGACAAGCACTTATAGAGGATTTCTGGGAGCCAGAGTTGATGCCTTTCTACAGCCAGGCAAAGAAGGATGGGTCATAGGATTATTTAGAACTGGAAGGAACCAGAGAAATAATTTAGTCCAACCCCTCCTTTAGAGATGAGGAAACTGAGGCCCAAACACACAAGCTGATTTGCCCAAGATCATACAGATAGTAAGTAGCTGAGCCAAAATTCAAACCCAGGGCTTTTACCCATCCATGCCCAGACAAGAGGGAGTGAGTAGATTTTTCACATCTTCTTATTCGACAGGGAAGAACCCAGCTCTGGAGTGACGGGTGCCCAGATCATAAAAGCTGAGGATGGAGCCAAAGTGAAACTTCAGCCTTCTTCCTGTACCACTCTTACCAGAATCCCTTGCTTTCTCAGTGCTTCAGTTCTGGAGAGGCCCTTGTTCTCATATTCCTTCAGTTCAGGGCTGTTTGGGTGGTAGTTATGGCAACACTGACTTGCAATCTTCATCCCCTAAGCCCTTCTTTCCTCTCTTGGTCCAGTTCAGCAAGGAGGCTTCCAAACATGAGGTGTCTTAGTTCCTTTAAGCTTTGGCTGGTCAGACCCTCTATGGGTCATCTGCTCTCTCCCCCAGTCTTCAGAAAGGCTTAAAACAGCTTTATTCACATGGTTCTTGCTGAGCCCTGGCCCCTACTCAGGCTATAGGAGGGAAAGCCCAAATTCTGGACAGGGAAGCTGCTCCTGTAACCCTAGGTACTTTGACATGTCAGTCATACATTGCCCTTTCCCCTGTCCTGCACAAACTGGAAATAAACCTAAGATCCCTGGAGATTATTCCTCATTTATGATCTGGATGCCTGTTTCTCAGAAATGGGGAAAGGACAGTCCTGGGGATTTGTGTGTGCAGTCATGCACACATGAAAGTGCACATTCAATTGGATGCCCAGGGAATTGGAGAGAAACGAGCACATGTACACACACTTGTGCCATCACAGGCATGACTGCACATAGATATATCATCATGGTCAAAAGTTAACATTCACTGAGTGCCTACTGTGTGCAGATTATCTCCATATGCTTACATCCATCTATATTCCTGAAAAAAAAACATCCTCAAGCCTTCCTGCTGTTGGTCCCTAGGGAACTAAATAAGGGCAGCCTCTACAGAAGCTCCAGTTAAGTCTGAGCTCCCCAAATCCTGGCTTTTTCCTGTCTCTCTCTTTCCTATAGACAAGAGCAGGGTGGTCGGGAGAGAATGCATCAAACTAAGCACAAGAAACCAATGACATTTACCAAAGAATATAGTCTATGTGTATTCAATGTGAAGACAGCCATTCCTGGTCATATATATATGAATCACCACACTGTTGGTATTAGAAGGAATGTGGCATAGTAGCCAGAAGACCTACATTCAAATTTCTGCTCAGATATTTGACTAGCTGTGTGACCATGGGTAAGTCACTAAACCTCTTAGAGCCTCATTTTACTCATCTGTAAAAAGGAGACAATAATATTTTGCTACCTGCCTTACAGGGTTGTCGTAAGGACTAATCATCCAATTCAATAAACATTGATTTGCCAGGAACAGTGGAAGAAGCTGCAGATACAAAGTCAAAAACAAAACAGTTGCTGATCTCAAGGAACTTACATTTAACTGAAGGAGAGAGATGGCATAGAAACATATAAGTAAATGTAAAATATATAGAAGGTAATTGTGGGGGGGATGGAACACTGACAACAGAGGCATTCAGAAAGACCTCATAAAAGATAGGACTTTACCTGAACCTTGAAGAGATCTAGGGTTTCCAGTAATCAAGAGTGAGGGGGGAGAGCATTCCAAGATAGAAGACAATCTGTACAAAGATGGGAGATGGAATGTCACGTATGGAGTACAGTAACAATTTGGTTGAAACATAAAGGTAGTGCGGGAAATGAATGTGAAATCAGAAGAGTCTGTATTTTATCCTAGTGGCAATGAGGAATTACTGAAATTTCTTAAACAGAGTCATAATGTGGTCAGACATATGAATGATGACTGTCAATTTGGTAACTGTATGAGGGTAGATTTGAGATAAGAGAGACAACACTGGGAGAATGTTGAGATAAGAGAGACAACACAGTTAAGAGAGGAGAGGTAAAGAAGAACTGAATTTGGGCAATAGCTATGTGAGTGTGTAGAAATGAACAGGTACAGATATTGTGGAGATAGCATCAACAAAACATGATAGCTAATTGGATCTGAGGGGTGAGCAAGAGTGAAGGGTTACAGATGACTCCTATATTGTGAAGCTAGGTGATTGGAATGATGCTGGTACCCTTGATAGAAAAAAGAAAGTTGTATATAACTATGTGAATGTGTGTTGCTACTGGTGGGTCATCTGTGGCTGCCAAGGACAGCAAACTAGAAACCAAAAGAACTTCCTTAGTGACATTTAATAAATGCGAAGTTAGTTCTCAGTTACCTGCATGTGGATTATCTGAATAACACAGGCTCTCCACTCTGGGCATTTGCAAACTCATAGAGGAGAAAGACACATATGCAAATAACTTTTATATAAGGCAGAATAAGTGTAAAAGAGCAATACATGCAAATTGATGAGAATTTTAAAGATGGATCCCACTGAGTCACCTTCCCCTACCATAGGTCTCAGTGAAACCAATAAAGACAGGATCTTTGCAATTTTAGTTAGAATCTCATAGGATGGGAAAGATACATCTGCTTCCTTTCAAATTGTTTAAATCCTTCTGAAGCCAAAAGAAGTACTTTGGGGGAATTATATGATGCTGTGGACTATCAGCATCCTGAACTCCTATTTAGGGGAAAACTGAGATCAGGTTGTATTTGTCCTGTGCACGTATCTGAGTCTTTATTAGTATGTCTCATAAGCCTCCCAAAGCAGGGGTGGTGCACAGGATGGACCATTCTAACAGAGTGGCCAACAACCTCTGATTCTGGACTGTATGATCAAAGTGGTGGCCAGTGAAGCTCCTTAGACACAGAATAGGGTGAAGGAGTCAGGGAGGTATAGAGAGTTTATAGTAACACCTCTCTCCCCAACATTATAACTCAGTTATACTCAGATCTGCCTGGAGATAAAGAGATGGTTTAGATAACTTACATAAGGGCCTTTAAACAGCAGGCTTCAGAGTCTCTTCACACCAGAGAATTGGCCTTTTGTATTTCCATCTCTGTGGTTTTTCTCCTCCCTAAAATGCCCTATCTCCTTCTTTCTAAATTCTATCTATGCTTCAGGGCCCAGCTCAAATCACAGACTCCTCAACAAAGGCTTCCTAGGCCCCTCAGTCCACAGTGATTTCTTTCTTCTATGAAAATTTACAATCCTCACTTTCTATGTGACATATAAGGCACTGGGCATACAAGGTTCAACATTACTCTTAATTTTTTCCTGTGTTGCTACCCTAAAAGGCACAGACCTCCTTCTATTTACCTGAATCCTCCATAGTTGGGAACCTGGATCAAAATAGACATTCAGTAAAGTCTTGTTGATTGATTAATCACTGGAAATACAAGTCATTCCCAAAAGTCTTAATGCAGTTTTAACCCATTAGAATCTAAATGTCTTTAAAAAAAAAAAAACTAAAACCCTTAAAGCTTAAAATTGTACTAAGACTTTTTGGGACACTCCGCATATCACTTTACTCTATTTTAAAGTATTTGTTTTAAACTTAGAAAATTAATGCTGTGCCAGGGAGTCAAATTCCTGTGTGCTATGGTCACGTCATCTGAACCTTCAACAGGGCCAAAGACAAGAGACCTAAGAAAAAACAAGAAGCAGTGAAAAGTGGAGTGCCCAAGGAGCTGTCCAAGTGCTGAACCAGGGCAGAAGGCTGGAGGTTGCCAGGATACAATGCAACTCAGCAGCCCTTCAAGACAGAGTTCTGTCAGGTCATTAAAGTCCGATAAGGCCATTCTCAAGACATCTTTTTACCTGGTTTTACTCAAAGCTTGCTCTCATCTCAGTCTTTACTAACTACTGTCTCATAACACTATCCAGTGGGGATGGAAGGGAGATGAGGAGGGACGATTAGTATAACCAGCTCTCCAACAGAGCCACTAAATGTCAAACTCACGTACTCTCCAATTGACGCATACACTATGTATGAACATATATATCTCTGTGGACACAATATACAGAAACATACACAATAGTCATATGCTCAGATATACATACAAACGCCCACCAATTCAACCCACATCCATGGAGACATATACACATTTGCATCCCCAACACACGCTGATGTGCGTCAGCACAGACACACTAACATGAATTACATGCATGTTTTCTGTCTTTGTCTATGCCCACACCCAGCCCAGTCTCTGCTTTAGGGCCTCTTCTTCTCCTCGTTCCAAATTCCCAAGTCCCTCTTCATCCCTGGAATCTCCACGGCAAGACATTTGCAGTGTCCCAATCACTGACTCGGGACTGAGAACTAGGAAAGGGCTAAAGCAGTCTGAGCCCCTAAGCAGAGCATCCCGGCTGGCT